>NC_056523.1:113602193-113661674 GCF_019175285.1 Sceloporus undulatus | reverse complement strand
TATTATTAGGATGGGTAGCAGGAAATGTCCACGCGTGGTATCCTGGGATGATCAAATTGTGTGTTTTTCCATCTGTACACCACATTTCTTGTAGTCATATATCAAATGCCATCAAAATTTCATAAAACACTGTCGTCTCCATGATGTTTCCAACCAGCAATATTCCAAGACTCTGTTGTGCGGCTACTTTGATTGTTGCTGTGAGTAGATAGCATTCCTCTTGATAGTCTGTACAAAGGGGCATTGTGGTGAGGGTTTGGTATTATTAGGATGGGTAGCAGGAAATGTCCACGCGTGGTATCCTGGGATGATCAAATTGTGTGTTTTTCCATCTGTACACCACATTTCTTGTAGTCATATATCAAATGCCATCAAAATTTCATAAAACACTGTCGTCTCCATGATGTTTCCAACCAGCAATATTCCAAGACTCTGTTGTGCGGCTACTTTGATTGTTGCTGTGAGTAGATAGCATTCCTCTTGATAGTCTGTACAAAGGGGCATTGTGGTGAGGGTTTGGTTCTCATTAGTAACTTCATGTCTAGAGTAAACTGGGTCAATTGCATCCTTGTGAAATAAGAAATTCCGGTTTGATCAGGAGTTTGACCATGTCCCTCTTATAGAGCTGTGTGAGTAGTGTCTAATAATAATAATAATAATGAATTATTTATTTATAGCCCACCCAGTCACAAAGAATCCGGGCGGGTGTATACAGAATACAATTAAAAAATTCAACATTAGCCCCTTTCCAATCCCCAGTCCTCCTCTCTCCCTCCATGATGAGAGATGGCAGTTGTTGCCATGGAGGGAGGGCTCAGTTTCTTAAGGGCGGTCCCAATGTCGTTGGGCCTGCCCCTTCTCTCCCTCCATGATGGGAGATGGCAGTTGTTGCCATGGAGGAGGGCTCAGTCTAGATTCAGGGACCCTTGTAGTTTGACAGTTGACACAGTGATGTCCTTCCAGTTTTTGCAGTAGCATGACTTTACAAAGGACGGAGAAGTATATATCCAATACAGCTGTGAAAGTTAATACACCACAATTTACCCATTGACATGTTCTTCCATTTAGTACATGCCATTAACCAGGAATACCCAAAGTTGTTTTGTTTTGTAACTGTGGACACATTTGCAGGTTTTATAGAGGTGTCATGGATGACACCACAAAATGACTGCTGTGAGCAGCTGACTAGTTACAAACTGGTGGGGATACCCTGTGTTTTATGTGCATGTATATGTTCAATATATTCTATTTCTCAAAATTTGGAACATCAGGTCTGAAACATAATTTGAAAATGATAAATGTTAGAAATTGGAAAATAAATTCATTCCCATAAGTGCTAATAACTGAAAACATTAAATTCACTAAGTCAGCATTGGTCAAGATGCTGATGTGGGCCAGACGATTCGATTTACATAGAATGTCATGGGTGCTGTCCTTGATAGCTACAGGGAACCATATTTTGTTACTAAGTCCTTCAAAAATTCTTTTTTCCCTTTTAAAATTGTCTTCCTCCAACCTGGAATTTTGCCCACATGGACTACAAAGCCCATAATAACTGTTGCCTGTGAATGGTGGGAATCCAGCTTTTCCAAGAAACATTTCATTGCAAAAGGCCATTCCAAAAGATAGGATCTCATCTTACAGCCTCTTCAATGCAGTTGGTCATTCATCTGTATCTCTTTTTTCTATTCCCACCAACACATATGCTTCACTCATTTTTCATATACTGTACTTTATTTGTGAAAGTTTAATAATGAGTTAATTACTTCAGTTGCAGCACACTGATCCACTGCAAGTACAGCTGGATAAGTGGCTAACTAAAAAGGCTGGCTAGTGACTTAAGAGTGGAGAACTCTCTATTAGAAAATGTTGAAAGTTTGTGAGTACATGAAGAACATTTTTCTACACAGCTGAATCTGTACATCCTTTCTGCTTTCTGAACAAGAATTGTAGTCTGCTGAGATCTGTGACAGCGCACAGGTTTTACATGCAGGTGTCATGGATCCCAAATACAATCTGTGGCAGCTGCAGTTTTCATGATGTAACAAACTGCATCCTCTATAGAGCCATCTTACCTTTACTGATGAATTAAGAGAGAGTAGCCAAGAAGAAAGAAAAAGAGGGGAGAGTAATGAGCACTAAGGAGAATTTCACCAAATGGTGGGGAGGGATTTGAGGAAAAAATTCATTTAAGTACCCACCTACCAGGCACCATGTGAATAATACACAAAGGAGTTCATTGTAGCTCACCTCAAACAATTTTATATAATAATTGGATATTATATCATAATATACAGTAGAAATTAGTCCAAAATATAATCAAGGAAGAGGTTACTGAAGAGAATCACAATGTAACCCCCTTCTCCAAGACTTCAAATACTTTTCTTTCATACAGGTTCATTCCATACAAGGGAACAGTCTGAAAGGGCCCTGGATACTTCAGGGTGCTGTTTTTCTGTTAAGCAAATAAATCTGTCCCCATCTGCATTTCAAGACTCCTTTTTTCTGTTTTTGTTCTTCCCCAAACGTACCTCTTCTTCTGCTCCATAGACTTATCTTTCAGACTTGGATTCCAAAAAGTGTTTCCTTCTCACATTTCCCCCCTCTTCTATTATCCAAAAGAAATCACACAGATTAGTCTGCCTAACAGCAGAGAGCTGAGACACATTTCTTCCAAATATTTATTCTCCTGAGTTAGAAGGTGTTCCTCTTTTATTTAATGTAACAGAGGGAGAAGCATCCACCCTAATAAATTCTAATGATTTTTACTTTTAACTTCAGCATTAATTATGAAATCTAGGGCCCACTCGTCCTTGTATTCTCTAGAAGCTTCTGTTGGATCAAAGAGACTTCTGTCAATGGATGAGCAGAACTGAACACAACTCCATGAATATCAAAGCACATGCAGTTCATGATCCAATCAGGGTGATTGCATCCCACCCAAACATTGGGAGGTGAAATATCTCACCTACTCGGAATACAAGAAGCATTGATACCAATATAAAAGATATAAAAGATTAACCAGAAACCCTTTGGGAAGATTCACCAGTACTTTCACTGTATACAGAATTTGTCAGAAACTGTTTCAGCAAATTTGCTTACTGGTTCTTTAAATGCCTTCATCTTAATTACAATGCATGGAACTAAGCTGTGCTTTGCAACTCAGGAAGCTGTCACATGGAAATGAGCTGTGCTTTGCATGCTTGAAATCTGTTGGATTGTGGGTTTGTTCCTGAGAAGGCAAGCATAGATACGTTTTGTATGCATGGTGAGAACATGTCCAAATGGATAAGAATTACATCTGGCCTTGCATACTTTGCTTTATCTATGTTCTGTCCTTGAACTCAGCCATTGCTCTTAAACCACATCCAAAGCTGGAAGGCAACCCTCTCTATCTCCTTTCCAGATTGGAATTCCCACATAGAAAACTCCTGTCCACATTTGATGTAAACAATGTATTTCAGCCATAGTATTTTATTACTATTACATTATTATGCTGACAAAAACACTTACAAGAAGGGTCTTATTCAAAAGTGGCAGTGGGAGTAAAATCTATCAATTTTCCGCTGCTCCTGGCCCTAGCACTACTAACCTCATTGTTCCAGAGGGCTCCTAACCCTCCAGAGCAGCCTTCCATGGGACAGAGAAGATTGCTGAGGAATGGGAAACAAGGAGGGCGGGGGGGAATAACCTCACCCCCTTAGTTGGAGTGCATTTACACCATAGAAGAAATGCAGAAGAAACACCGCCTTTACTGCCATGGCTCCATCCTATAGAATCCTAGGATTTGTAGTTTTGAGAGGCAGAAGCACTTTTTGGTAGAGAAGGCTAAAGACGTTGCAAAACTGCAAATCCCAGGATTCCATAGGCTAGAGCTAGAACATTTATTAGTGGTGTCAAACTGCATTATTTCTATAACTCAAATGCACCCTTTTGTTAGTTTAAAAGATGATCAGGCTCAAAAGCCTCCCTCTGAAGGAGGCAGCCCATCTGTCTGTGGTATACTTTTGCTTGACCCAGCTCTTTTGTAAGACATCTCCCATTATCCCCTGCCCACTGCCACCACATGAACATACACAACATGGTGAACTTTTTGATCTCATATCTGAAAAGAAGAAAAGTAGCATTCTTCCTGCTTCACCTCTGCCCCAAAGGAAATTGCTTAAGAATTACCATCATTAAAAATCTTGTTGATAAGAATCAAGACACAAGAATGAGATTGCATTTGTAGATAGAATAGTATAAATATGCTCTTGAGTGTAACAGTAACCTATTGGACAGAGCAGAGCACCAGGTGAATCCAGAGAGAAGACTGCCTTCATTGACCATGAAGATAACAACCATCTCTGTGTTCCTTTCCCTTGTGAGCTGTTGCTTCTTTTTAGGTAAGACTCTTTCCACTGCTGTACCACCTCCAAGGCTCCATACATGAGGACCACGGTATATATTTCATTTTCTCTGTACAGCCAAAAGAAGATTGTGGTGCTTTTCTATTCTTTTGAGGCTGTTTACTTTGCATTATTGTTAGCAGCGTGTGAAGCAGCTAAAGATGGTGGCAGGTTTGGGTGTGCAACGCCAGTACCCTGGTGAGATCAAACTCTTTTACCCAAAAAGGCTCTGATGCTGAATGTAAAGTTCAAAAAAGGGGGAAGTTTAATTTAAAGAACAAAAATAAAGAGTTTTCTCCTCCCCAGCTCTAAATAACTTGAAATAAAAGATACTTTACAGTTTGATTTTTAGTAATCTTCAGGGTGTCATCTCTCTGGGTTCGATCTCCTCATTCAATGAAGCTGGTGTAGGGTCTTTCAGCTCCTGATTTCTTTGTCTTACTTGATGTTGGTAACTAAAATGGCTAACTTGTTCCTGGTAACTAAATTGGCTAACATGTAATAAATGCCCTTTCCGGCTGTCTGGGCCTGTTTGCCACCAAAAGACAGCTCACAGCAAAGACTGCCCAAAACTAAAAGCCTCCAGCTAAAACAGAGCATGCTGGGAAGGGGCAAACCAAACCTGGAAAAATGGAGGGGATCCTACAGCTCCTCCCACAACTAATACAACGAACTTTTCCTATACTAAAACATACTATAGCCTGTGCCAATGCGAAAGAAAATGCAGGGGGAGATTCAAACAGTCCTGGCTGGACATCACACAGCATAATTAATTGTGTTGCAATTTATAGCTTATTTAAATGTTCAATAAAACAAAAATGGATTTTAAAAATGTAAATACAAAGAAAGGAGAGGAAGAAGAGAATTAAAATGTGGGGTGGGGAGAGGAGAGAGAAATGCATAAGATAGGAGTATGGGCAAGGCATAACCATTTCTATATTGATCATGTATTGGACCGATAAGATCCTAATCATATACTGCATTCTATGAAGCGATCCTAAACTCCTAGGGAGTTAATCTGCAGGAATATTGAATGGCTCATATGTCCACTACAGGACCATTCACTGCACAAGGCGTTGCTGGATGCCTTGTTGTGATAGTGGAAAACTTCAACACCACTGTGGCTCTGATAGTGATGTGGTAAAAGAAAATATTGGTGCAGATCAAAGGACGCCTTGGACCTCTGGATACAAAGCCTCTTCCTTCCCCTGGTTTGTCCACAGAAATGGCAAAAGACTATGATAGCCAACATGGGGAACACTATTTTAAAGGACTACCGGGCAAGTGGTAGAAGAGGGCCTTCAAGGAAAGGAGGAAGGAAAAAGTGGTTCTTTTCACAAAGGTCCAAAACACACTGCAGAGATAATCTAGTTTGAGACCACTTTAACTGCCCAGGCTCAGTGTGAATTGTCATTTATTGTGGCACCAGAGATCTCTGATAGAGAAGGCTACATGTCTCACAAAACTACAGTTTCCAGAATTCCCCAGCATTGAGCCAGGGCAGTTAAAGTGTTTTCAAACTTGATTATTTCTGCAGTGTGTTTTGGAACTAAATGAAAGAAAGAAATTTGCAGCATGAGCTTTCACTGAGCTTTCACTATGAAAGCTCATGCTGCCAATTTCTTTCTTTCAGTTAGGGGCAAAGCAGACCAGAATAAAGAGCCAGCTTCAGGATGGTGTGGCAGCATCACAGCATTTCTGCAGTGCGGCGTTTACATGTGCGGCATTTCCCCCCTTCTTTTTGGGTGGGAAAAATGCCAGATCAAGGCTGTAGCGTGCGGTTGCCACAGTGCCAATCCAGCACAAAAAGGAGTGGTGTGACGTCACTCCTTTAGGGCCATTTGTTTTCAGCCTTAGTCTCAAAGGTGCTACAAGATTTCTTCACATACCAAAACTACAGTTGTTAGAATAATACACAAATTGTTATGTTTTGTGGGGGTGGTAATGCACTGGGTCCTCCCTTGACATATAATAGGGGCTCAGCTTGTTTTAATTCAACTTTTCTGGTAAATAGCCTATGGACCATTTGTTCCCATAAGGTTATAAAATACAAGTTGAGATCTCCTAGACATTTCTAAACAGTGTTCTAATGCTTTTCTGAATTATTTTTTTCCAGGTACAGAGACTTCAGCAAAGAAGGTAAATTCATATGCTTATTTTTTTAAACAAAACTGTGTTTTTTTTAAAGTAATCCAATTGCTTACACACGAAAGACTGGATACATCCATAAGCTTATAACATGGTTCAGAAACTCAGCAAGGAAACACATGAAAAATTGGCACTGAAAGGACTGCAGAAAGAAAATTTCTAAAGGGGCCAATTGTGTGTGTGAGTGTGACTATATAAAAAAAATTCTTAAATTTGGAGTCCTCACAGCAATTACCTTGCAGCATAGTGCAGTGATTTGAGCATTGGTCTACAACTCTGAAGACCAGGGTTCGAATCCCAATTTAGCCATGGAAATCCACTGGGTGGCCTTGGGCAAGTCACATTCTCTCAGCCTCAGAGGAAAGCAATGGCAAATCCTCTCTCTGAAGAAACTTGTCAAGAAAATCCTAGGATAAGTTTGCCTTAGGGTAGTCATAAGTTTGAAATGATCTGAAGGCACACAACAACAAGAACAACAACAAGCCCATCTAAACGTAACAGATCTTACTTCTGAGTAGATAGACATAAGATTGTGCTGTCAGGCAGTACCAGTCCTTTTACACAGACAAACCAAATTAAGAAAAGCAATTCCAATTTTTTTAAAGGAAGGAGGCCCCAAAAAGAATCATTTTTTGTGAGGGGAGGGGGCTGTAAAGCAGTTTTCACTTCTCAGTTTAACTGATTTGGTTTGGTGTTTCATCCTTTGTGTCACGTCTAAAAACTTAAGACAATCATTCATTGTATATGTTAAATCAATAATTCACTCTCTTCCTTTAACAAGGAAACAAGCAGATTTTGTTCTTTGAAACAAGCAGATCCTTAAGCAATTTTTAACAGGGGTTGGGCAAAATATGACCCTCCAGAGGTGACTAGACTGCAACTCCCAGTAGGCTTAGCCACTGAGGCAATGATAAAGAATGAAAGAAGATGCAATCCCACAACAACCCCTTCTCTGCCCTAAATAAGCAGCACAGATATTAAGACCCTAGGGCTATTTTTCTAAAGGGGAAGTGGCAAGGGGCAAGGCTAGTCCTAATAACAGGCAGAGTAGTTTCAGGTAGCAGATTTTAGACATCACAGAATAGTAGCAAATAGTATTTTTACTGACTGAGAAGTGCCTTTTCTCTCTTATGTGCCAAGACATCATGCCAAAGTTTGGGTACAAAGTACTTTGATCTATGATCTGCTAGCATTGTTGGCTCTGCTCCAGGAAGCCAAAGTTGGGCTGTTCACAGAAGACATGAGAAAAACACCTCTCTTATTTGTGACTTAGTGCAAACCATTTTTAATCTCCTTTACTTCACAGTTGGATTGCAGCAGATATCAACAAGTTAAACAAGGCCCAATACCCTGCACTCTGCAATATGATCCGCACTGTGGAACTGATGGCAAG
Organism: Sceloporus undulatus; assembly: GCF_019175285.1. Classification (NCBI taxonomy): domain Eukaryota; kingdom Metazoa; phylum Chordata; class Lepidosauria; order Squamata; family Phrynosomatidae; genus Sceloporus; species Sceloporus undulatus. The sequence continues at coordinate 113,653,745 of NC_056523.1, read as the reverse complement.
ACTTACGGCAATGAATGTCACCTGTGTTCCGAAATCCTGTGAGTGCTTACAAAGCTCATGTATATGAGTCAGAGATTGTGAAGGGTGCAACCTAATGCATGCTTTCCTGGAGGAATGCTATGGGACAATAGGAAGCTGTAAACAGGATATATATCTGATCTGTATTTATTTTATTTTATTTTATCTTATTTTATTTATATGCTGTCTTTCTTCTGGAGTGGGGCTCAAAGCAGCTCACACACACACACACACAAATTAAAACTTAACAATTAAAAATAATCACATTAAAATAATATATGCCAAGACTTATGTAAATTTATTGATTTAGTAGGTTTATTGTATTTGGGACTAACAGGTAGATTTAAGTCTCAGAAATATTGAGTAAATAGTGGATGTGCAAGTGCTCACTGTTCAAACCAGAAAGGTTGCACATGCCCAATGACAGTAAGTTTTTGCACTACACAAACTTAAAACAAGACTATTATAAATAACAGGGTTGTCAGTTTACGATCATGGTGATGTCATTAAGGGTTATGATTTAATTACTAATCATAATTGCCTATAGATTGTCATTCAAATTCTCTCTCTCTCTCTCTCTCTCTCACACACACACACACATATATATTCCTGTTTGGAAATTAAGACTTTGCTAAAGATGTTGTCCCCAGACTCCAGATCATGACAAAATGAGGGAATTCTTCCTTCCAGCATCCTTTTCCTGGACATTGTCCAGAAGAAATTCCAAAATTCTCCATTTTGAGCAGCACACTGAGTAATACCAAGTTTGCTGTTCCCCTTTGGGAAATTGACAGCCTGTTCTTGCTGCAAACAGGGGAATAAGATAGATCCTTCTAAAGTTCTTTTTTCAGGGCACATTTGCTTTAGGGAGGAGAAAAGCATAGTAGATGTGTTAAGCAATGGGTTAGCTGCTTGAGGACAAAATGCAAATGTTGAAAGGATTTTTCCTTAATTTCAGCACAATGAATAAATTGAAGGAATGATCTAAATGTAGAGTTATTCAAGGGCTTTTGCTAGTAAAGTGTAATTTTAAGCATTTGTCATGCTCAGAATTCTAGATTGTAAGCCAACGAGTCATTTTAGTCAAGATAGGTTCATCATAAAAATATGGCTGAGTGCATAATAAAATGCAATATATGTACTATAGCTGTAAATAAACCATGTGAAATGAAATTGCATTTATATTAGTGTTTCTAGCTTTTGTTTTGTAATGTCCTACATTTTTCTTGAATGGAGTGCTTTGTCTTCCTTTGGGGTTATGACATCTGGCCGTGTTACAGACACGCCAAAGGGGCGTGCTAGGGTTAGGAAGGGGCATGTTAGGGTTGAGAAGGCCCTAACCCTAATACGGACGCCCCTAACCCTAATACGGACCGAGTCCGTGTCCGCACGTCATACAGCACATATGACGCTGCGAGTGCGCCATAACTGCACTGCAAAGAGAAGCGCCATTTTGGCGCTTTTTATTTGCAGCACGGAGGAGCCGTGCAGTTTGACCATCCCCCTGGTCATCCTGCTTCCTTCTCACTCACTTCAGAAGAAAGGATACAGAGCATTTAATCTAGCCTACTTGTTTCTAACCAGCAACCAAAGGAAGAAGTTAATACATACAGTCCGTCCTTGCCTTACGCGGGGGATCTGCTTGTTTCAAAGAACAAAATCTGCTTGTTTCCTTGTCGGACTACAATTTTGATCAGCCCTAGCAAAAAAAAGCCAATAGTTGGGGATGATAGAAGTTGCAGTCCAACAACACAGCAGGACCACCTGTTGCTTATCTCTCTTGTAGGGGAAAGAGGGAGTATTGCAAGGCAGATGGTAACTAAGGTTGGCATTCTAAGATGCTATCCTGTGCATACTTACCTGGGAGCAAGCTACACCAGACTTCTAGGGACCTACCTCTGAAAATATATTCTGCCAGTATTGGCTCTCACATTTGGGCAGTTTCTTAATTAACTAATTCCAGCCTTTCTTTGTAGAAATGGAGCTGATATAGGTCTGGCTTTTAAAGGAGAATGTGTAAGTATCATTTTTATTTAATTTGAAATCAAAATACAATTCCTTTGGAAACATGAACTTTTGTCCTCAAAGAAATGTGTTGAAAAAAAGTCTTAATCTTGCAATGAGTGTTTAATGCCCTTTAAAAGTGATATACATTTTATTTATTTAAAAGATCTCTAGAGTGCTTTTCAAAAGAGCTTTCTGAAACACAAAATCCACCTTGAATCATTGTGGAAGTTGGTATTCCCTTCCTCTCTCCACAACAACCAAAGCCACCCCCTCTCCCAACTCTGCCACTGCAACAGCAGAGATCTCTGAATGATTGCAGCGGATCTTGATAGATGTTTCCTGTCTATGTCCAGCTATGGGAAAATAGCCAGATTCCTCTCCACTCACCACCAGCCATGGAATGCCCATTTTGTATGTGGGGTGTGTATGAAGGAACTAGTGAAGGAGACTTGCAACGGAGTGTAGGCCATTATGTTCTAGCTAATAAAAGTGGCATTAACAGTACATGCAGTGCTGATGGTACCCAGCAAAGAGCAGGGTCCTTAATGAGGATAAAGGCTTTCATTATTCAGAACTTAATGGAATAATATTTGGAGAACACACACACATCAGACCTTCTCATATATTCAGCTAGCATGTCCATTACTTGAGCATCCGAAGGCTACCTTGTTACCAAAAGGAAGGGAAGGGAAGAGCAACCATATTTGGCTGGCAGTAGTAGTACTGATGTTATTACTAAAGCTCCCTAGACTAAACTATGACTCAAGTCCTCTGTTTATTGCTCCCTGGTAATATCTAGTGGGAACAGAGTGGGACAAAAAGAAGGGGAGTAAATGCTTTTTTTTTTAATCTGGTTCTTGACCAACCTCCAAGACTGCATGGATCCCAATGGATGAGGGGATGGGAAAGCAGGGGAGGGGGGAGCAACTTGTCTTCTCTACAAGTTTTTGTGGTTCTGAACTTGATACAGTTAGCAAAAGCTAAGCTTGTTTGAAGTTAATACCCTCTAAACTGCATTTATTTATATACAAATGTATTTATTTATTTATTTATATACAAATGTATAGGTTGACTGTAGTAAGTACCCACCACCAAAAAAGGGCTCGGAGGCAGCCTGCCCCAAAATATATGCACCTCTGTGTGGCACTGATGGTGAGACTTATGGCAATCTATGCCTCTTGTGTGCAAAAATCCGGTAAGTTCAATAAAAGTGGTGGGGGGGGGTTACTTTAAAGACAACTTTGTTATCATGTGCCTGCTGCCTGAACCTATGCTGCTTCACTGAAAACAAAGCAAACAGAGGGGGACAATTAGGAGTCCCACATGTCCCCATAAAAGTCTGGTCCTTTCCCAGATCTAGCCCAGCCACATGGCTGGTGAAGCATCTGGCATCCCTAGGCACACACCAGGGTCCCACTTCTTTGGTCAGAACTATACCTATCTCCTACTCTTTTTATCCTTGAAAAATATATGATGGCCTGGCAGTCTTCAGTAATGCCAGTTAGTTGGATTTAGTCATTTAGTCATCACTCTGGGGCATTGTGGAAATTAAAATGTTGGCTAGACTTGGCCACCTCAGGCTCCTGGCCATTGTCATTCCTCTTACTAGGCTCTGCTGACAGAGGATAGGCTCCGTCAGGCTTTTTTGTCTAGAAGAGTTTCATGCCTGCAGTTGGTTTCTGCAGACCTTTGGAACAGGCAAAATCTTGTGATAAGTGTAGCAGATGACACCTTTTGATGGATACCACTGGTTGACAACATCCCTATTTCCATGTCTATTACTGTTGGGATTGCCTAGGGTAGCACAGCCAATGGTGACAATGAGACTCTACTAATATCCAAAGGCGACCGCTAGATTCTCCACTATGTTATCTGTTCAATAAATGCTGTTACTTCAATGCCTTCCCAAACATTATTCAAAGAGAGAAATCCACTTCTCTCTTTGGTCCATTAGTCAGCTCTTCCCAGCCCCTTGTGCCATCTCCCAAGTCCTAGACCCACCATACCTCTTGGCCATGGCTGTGCAACATGATAGAGTTCCACTGATGCCACAATCAGAGGGATGGAAAGTGATGCTGTGGTATTTATTCTCAGCCTTGTCAGACTCTGGAGTGACTGTGGCTCAAAGGCTGACAGAAAATTGTTTAGCAACCATATATCCTGTATCATACATGTAAAAATCATGTGGCCCTTCAAACATTGCTGGACTGCTAAATCTGCTGGGAGTTGCAGTCCAACAATATGTAGCTTTCTGTTTAAGAAGCTCCTGCCCTGTATCTAATCCCTAGCTACCACCATTTTGGAACCAGATAAAAACTGCTTTTTGAGGCTGTTTAGTGAGATTTTTCCCCCCATCAGCTCTTGTTAGGTTATATTTTGTGCTGATTTTATTGTGTCTTACTATCAAATTTAGATTCATTTGTCACTTAAGGGATAGTCATTTATTTCACACTCATTAAGTTTTCAACAATGAATTGTACATTCCTTTTGAGACCATATGGAGGTAGAAATATTTGGAATAAAATCCTCAATTGCTTCCTGTATGTACAAACAAAAATCCACCAAAGAGTGATACCGTTATTGGCCAACTGGAATGCACAATATACTTGTTGCAAGCTTTTGAAGCTCCACTTGCTTCTTCATCAGGCAAGATGTTACAAACCAAACAGGAGAAAAACAATTGGAGATGTTAGATACCTGCATTTTGTTGTTTCTGTGCTTAAAGATGAGAAGAGTATCTTTTGAAGGCTGGCCCCTCCTCCTCCTGGCCATGTGACAACTGGGACATTTTCAAAGTCATGGAAATTTAAAGTCCATCTGCATCTCAAAAAGGACTCCTCTTTTGCAATCAATATTTGGTGGATTTTTGTTTTAATTTGCTAAATGGCCAACACAGCTATCCCTGCATGTTTCCAGTATGTAATAGGAACATTGGTTCTTACCTGTGAGATGTTAATTTTCAGCGATGTAGGTGGGAATATTCTATATCATGGGTTGATTCCATCTCATTGCTCCAAATAGGCAGGAAAAACAGACTTGAAGGAATCGCCACCAAAGGGAGCAACTCCCACCATCCCTCAGTCAATGTTATAGCCGAGGATAGAAAACAAACCCAGAAAGCATTTAATGCCAATATAAGTATAATAAATAGAAATTATCATAAAGTCAAACTAAAAGAAACTAACTAACAGCCATCCTTGCAGAGCCAAGGGAAACAGCCTCCTCAGTTCTGGGTGAGGAGGATATTCCCACCTACATCACTGAAAATGAACATCTCACAGGTAAGAACCAATGTTCCTTTTTCCAGTGATGGAGGTGGAAACATCCTAAGCTCCCCAACCAATGGGTGGGTGAAGTGAGGCATATCACTTATGTGACAACCACAAGATGCGTCTTCCAAAGGAATCCTCTTTTGATTCAACGCAACCCAACAGTGGTGGCATGTAAATGTGGAAGATGAAGGCCATGTCACTGTCTTAGATGGATGTGATCGTTGCTAGTGCAGAGGAAGTAGCTGCCCTGTAAATGGAGTGATCAACAACTGATCACAACAGAGATATCCCAATATTCTTATAGCATGTTAAAATGCCTCCAAGACAAGCCACAATTTTATTAACTCATTCTTTCGATTGTGACAAAAAGATGCTGAAATCATTTCTTGAACCAAGTTATTACAATTGTTGTTTTTGTCATTGGTGACCTGGATTGGGCCAGTCCTTTGGTTTAAATGAACCTTTAATGTTAACTTGCCAATTTGAATCAGAATTGAGCTATTAGTAGTTGTGGTTGAAAACAAACACTATTGGTGTAGCTCAAGCCAGTTTATACTGTGGAGAATACATTGTTGATCATTTTAATTTAATTTGTTTATTGGGAGTCACAATAAGCCCTAAGCTCCCCATCGCCCTAAACTGGCATCCACCATTATTTGGAACTCCAGCAGGACCCAAATCAGACAATCCTTCTCGATTGGCAGAAACAACCACCTTTTAAAGGGGTTTGAACTTACTTGGTACATGTCAGAACAAGTGATTTATCTGTGACATCTGTTTTTTATATAGCTAGAGGAACCACTATACTCCTGGCATGAAATCGTGTTCATGCCAAACTATTGAATGTAGTAGATTAGGCACTATAGGTGTGCCAGTAACACTGGCTCTGATAACTGGGAACAACCTACCTGCTTGAGGGATGGTGGGGGTTGCTCTCTCTGGTGGCAACTCCTTCAAGTCTATTTTTCCTGCTTATTCGGAGCAATGAGATGGAATCAACCCTTGTTATAGGATGTTTCCACCTCCATCGCTGGAAAATAGCTATTGCTACAATAGCCTTGTAAGACAGATTACAGTCTTATAACAACAAAAGTGCAGCAGCCATCCATTCATACAAACCACTCTGCTGTTACAGGAAAACCGGAAAACAAATTGGGATACGTAAACAAGGGGAATGCAAGGAACAGGTATGTCCTATGCTACATGTTGGCATTTCAGTTGTTGTTATTGTTGTTGGTATCTTCAAGTCATTCCTTATTTATGATGACCCTAAGGAACCTACAATGGCTTTTTCTTGACAGATGTTGTTCAGAGGGGGTTTGCCCTTCACTACCAGAGGCTGAGAGTGTGAACTTGCAAAAGGTCACCTAGCAGTTTCCATGGTCGAGCAGGGATTTGAACTTTAGTCTTCCAGTGTCGTAGTCCAGCACTCAAATCAATAAACCAAGATCGTTCTCAGTTTATTTTCACACTGAAACAATTCAATATAGGAAAATATTCTACAATCCTACTTACTGATTGTAACAAGCCAACTTGTTACCATCAAACAATCATTAGAAGTTGTACTGCTGTGAAAGATAGGAATTTGGATCCCAAACAACACAAACCCAAGCACTCTTACTCCAACGAAAGTCCCACTGGGTCCAGTAAGTTACATGCATACAGTCAGTCCTTCCTATCCAAGGATTCAACCAGCCACAGCTTGAAAATATTTTTAAAATATATAAATTCCAAAAAGCAAACCTTGATTTTGTCCCTTTATATAAGGGACACCATTTAACTATCCATTGTTTTTAATGGGACTTGAACATCCATGGATTTTGGTATTCACAGAGGTCCTGAAAAGAAACCCCAGCCAATACCAAAGGCTCAGTGTATAACAATACTTTCTCTTTTCGCTGCTAAGTCTTCATATCCATATACAAGTTGAGTCTCCCTTATCCAGAATGCTTGGGTTTTGGATTTTTTATTGTTACTTTGGAATATGTGTTTTTGCATATACTGTATATACATAATTAGGTATCTTGAAGATAGGACCCAGGTCTAAACACAAAACTCATTTATCTTTCATATACACCTTGTGCATAACTGCCTGAAGGTAATTTGATATATTTTTAAATAATGTTGTGCATGAAACCAATTTTGTGTGTATAGACCCATCAGGAAGCAAAGATGTCACTATCTCAACCACTCAAGAGAAAAGTTTTGATTTTTGGAGTATATTGGATTTCAGAATTCCGAATAAGGAAAAATCAACCTGAAGTGAACAAAGATCCTGAAAGTACAGATTCATCTGGAATTTCTCATCCAAATGTTAAGAGCTATATTTTTTTCCAGTAGTTTCCTTTTGTTTTCCTGTAAAATACCAACCTTCTTCCTTTTTGGTACATCAACATTTTTGCATAGAACTCTCTGACTCTTTTGAAAATTATTCCTTTGGGAAGTATTTTAATTCATTTTTCTCCTTTCATAGGTTCCACAGCAGAAGAGCTAGGACTAAGCGTAATGGATGAGACCAAAACAGCAAGGAATTATCTGTAATATATTTGGCTTAATTTGTGTGTCCAAATATCTCGATTCCAAGTATCTGCTGTTTTGCTCCAATAAAATAAATGAAAGCTTATTTAGTCTATCCTTTTCTACCAGAATGAATGCATGCATACACACATGCATGCACATACATGCACGCAACCAAAGCTGCCTTTTGTACTTCAAAAGGCAAATTTAGCACAAGTGTGTAGGCAAAAAAGTTGTCCCAATAAAAAGTATCTCCTTAAAACATTAGGATGTTAGCACTAACAATACCAACACAGCTATAGAAAGAAGCTGAAAGTCCATTTGGCAAACCCCTATGGGCCTCATCCAACCTGTGGGCTGTTTCTTATCCTTGTTTTACAAGTGCATTGACCTATGCCAAATAAACAGGAGCAAGAGGGAAAGCTATATCCAAATAATATCTGATACAAACAGTGTTAAGAGTACATTTACACTGAATGTATTTATTTAAAACATATTCAGGATTACTTATAATCCTAATTCTTTGTTCTCAAGGACCAATGAATCTCTATCTCCAACTGGAACTCAGAACTGAGTTGGAAGAGTTCTCAAGTGCCATCCATTCCAATCTCCTGCCATCCAGGAATACACAACCAAAGCAGTCCTGACAAATGGCAATCCAGCCTCTGTGTAAAAACCCCCAAAAGAGAGACCACCACATTCCAAGGCAGTATATTCCATTGTCAAACAGCTCTTATCAGGAAGTTCTTCCCAATTCCCCCCCCCCCGTAGTTTGAATCCATTGCTCCGGGTCCTATTCTGTGGAGCGGCAGAAAACAAGCTCCCTCCATCCTCAATATGATACCCCTTCAAATATTTAAACAGGACTATCATATCACCTCTTGATCTTCTCTTCTCCAGGCTAAACATACCCAACTCCCTAAGTCTCTCTTAAGTATGGTTCCCAATACACTACAGTGGTAGCAAATGCAGGTTAAAGGGTAAAAGGAGGTTAAAGGGTAAAAGGAAGGTGTAATAGTGCAATCTTAGTCATGTTTACTCGGAAGTAAATCCCACTGAATTCAGTGGGACTTAATCCCTGGTCAAAGTGTACATTATTTCAAGATGAGTCTTTAAAGCAGATTTGATGACAACTAGCCCCACTCTTAATTTCATAATTTCTTACCTTTCAAAATTTTCTTTGTGCCAGAGTTCATTGAAGCATAATTCTCCTTCATATCATGCACAGCGGCCTAAATATTGATGGAACAGGTATGGGCGAGAAATATTCATAACAAAAATTATCCACCAAAATGATCTTAGAACTACACTGAGTTAATACAACTCAGCTACGGCTTGTGGCAAAGGATGAGGAAAAGTAACTTCAGATGTGGCACATTCTCCTTTTCTATTTGAACTCCAGTTCCTCAGACCAGGTGGTGACAGCAAACCACAGACTAAAGGTGGGAATTGTGTTGTCCACCAGATGTTTTGCTGTTGTTGCTGATAGCTGTCCTTGAATCAATTCCGACTCATGCCAACCCTGATGGTGGACTGCAAATCCCAGCAATGCTACCCAGCATAGTTAATGGTGAGGAATTCTGGGAATTGCAGCTCAACATCATCTGAAGGGTTGCACAATCCCCAGCCTGAGGTCACCAATCAAGAAACACAGAAAAGTTTAGATGGGCATAGCAAACTTCCAGGAACAAGTCATGATTCTCAGTGACCATCAGTTAGCTCATTTTTTGAACCTCACTGATAAAAATCTTTTTATTTTGAATTACAAGCTGGAAATGGAAAAACAGGTCAATTTGTGACCAGTAAACTCTATGAAAGGGACAGAGAAATGGGAGACTGCAATTCAGCTACACATGTAGTGCCAATACAGGCTTCAATTCTGAACACACTTACTTGGAAACAAGCTCTGAAACTTACTTCTGACTAGCTTGTATAGGATTTTATTGCTAGAGAAAAGGTGGGAAAGGGGCACACAGCCTGGTTTAAAATAATGTAATTTTATTAGAGAAATTCACTTATGATCATTAAATTGATTCACATTTCTCTCTGCATGGTGTTCAGAAATAACCCTCACCAACATACCCTTAAGGCTACACACAGCCTTTCCTCAACACATTTTTGGCTACAAGCTTGATCTCATGGACTTTACATAAACATGTATAACCACATGTAAAGGCAAAGGTTAGATTCAACTCCAAAGCAGCAGAACTGTCCAGGTGGCTGTGGAGCAGATAAAACCAGAAGATAACCACACCTGCCAAAGCATACAGTTAGCAGGCTAGGCAAGAGACAGCATTAACACACCTTCTTCAATTCACTCAAATTTGGAAATAGGGAGGGAAATAGGGGAGAAGTTAAAACTGAGAGGATCTGACTGTGCGTCTGCATGTACAAACCAAAAATATTCCCCACGCCTTGCATTGCTGCCAGTGTCATTGGTTAGGATCAAACAAACTGATACAGAAGGCACAACCTCTGTGCAATCCAGGCCACCTTGAACTGGGGCATTCCAAAAACTTTGTTTTGAAGAGAATGAGGGACAAGCACAATTTCCAAATACTGCCTTAAAAAGAAACTAATAAGCAGAATTGCACCCCTGTACCCGGGATGAGAGGCCTCCAGTTCCTGGCCAAGAGGAGGCAGTGCTTTTAGAGCCTACTTCTGTCCCGGAAAGGCAAGGAGGAGACTACAAGAACTAAAGCAGCCCTTTCTCCAGATGGCCAGCCTGCCTCCAAGATGGCCCTGGGTGGAGTTGGTGGGGAAGGGATGCATGTGCTTGGGTGTGTGTGTGTGTGCAAACCCAAAATATTCCTGGCATCTTGCGTTGCTGTCAGTGTCATTTATTAGGCTCAAGTTGATATGTACAGAAGGCACAACCACTATGCAATCCTTCAAATGGGGTGTTCCCCTCCAAAGGGGGCATTCCCAAAGCATCGTTTTGAAGGAAATTAGGGAGAATCACAGCTTCCAATTATTGCCTTAAGAAAGAAACCAACCGTTAAAATTGCAGCCCAGTACCCAGCATGAGGGGCCTCCAGCTCCCGGCTGGGAGGAGGCAGCATTTTTAAGAGCCCAGATCTCTCTAGAGAAGGCAAGAAGATGACTGGAGAAACTGAAAGGGCCAACCAGCCAACCTCCAAGATGGCTGTTGGTGGGGAACATATCCCCTACATGTTGCATCACTCTCAGTGTCATTTATTAGGCTCAAACAAACTGCACACAGAAGGCTAAGGGCCGAAACAGACTGCGGAAATAATCCAGCTTGGAACTACTTTAACTAACTCAATGCTAAAGGATTCTGGGAACTATAGTGCTTGTGAGACATTTAGGCTTCTCTGTCAGGAGAGCTCTGCTTGTGCCACAATAAACTAGAGTCCCCAGGATTCCCCTCACACTGAGGCAAGGCAGTTCAAGAGCTCTCCAACGGGATTATTTCCGCAATGCCTTTCGGACCTTTTGAGAACAGAAAAACACTTTTTGGGCCATAAGTGATCCGAATCCACCTTCAAGCGAGTGGGGTGCTCCCAAATCATTGCTGTGAAGGGAAAGGGGACGACAACCACCGGTTCCAATTAATTCTTTCAATACAGAAACTAATCATCTGTATGGCTGAGAAGATGAGCCCTTTCTGAGTCCAAGGAAAGGCAAGGGAGGCCTTGCTGTTGTCCATAATGGAGGGATAACCTGGTTTGGCACACTTTAACTCTATCTGACTCGAGGCTATGGCATTCTGGGAGTTGGAGTATGTTGTGGGGCCTAGAGCGGAACAAACTCCACCTCCCAGAATGCCATAGCCTTGAGCCAGACCAGGCGTTAAAGCGTTTTCCAAGCGGTCTCCCCCCTCACTGGTCCTTGAAGCGGGGCTCCCTCTTCCCGACGAAGGCCTCCATGCCCTCCTTGCGGTCCTGGGTGGCGAAGGTGGCGTGGAAGAGCCTCCTCTCGGCCCGGCATCCCTCGGCCAGCGTGGTCTCGAAGGCGGTGTTGACGGCCTCCTTGGCCATGGCCGTCACCAGCTTGGAGTTGCGGGCGATGCGCTCCCCGAGGGCCACGGCCTCCTCCAGCAGCCTCTCCGCCGGGAAGACCTTGCTGACCAGCCCGGCCTGCTGGGCCTGCTGGGCCGAGATGCGCGCCCCGCTCAGGACCATCTCCATGGCCAGGGACTTGCCCACGGCCCGCGTCAGCCTCTGCGTGCCCCCAGAGCCGGGGATGGTGCCCAGCAGGATCTCGGGCTGCCCGAACTGGGCGCCCTCCCCGGCGTAGACCACGTCGCACATCATGGCCAGCTCGCAGCCGCCGCCCAGCGCCAGCCCGTTCACCGCCGCGATCACCGGCTTCCGCGTCCGAGCCACGCGGTCCCAGCCGCCCAGGAAGTCCCCCCCGAGGCACTCCTGGAAGCTCTTGGGGGCCATCTCCTTGATGTCGGCGCCCGCCGCAAAGGCCCGCTCGCTCCCGGTCAGCACGATGGCCGCCACCGAGGCCTCCGCCTCCAGCGAGGCCAGCGCCCGACCCAGCTCCGACATCAGGCCCTCGCACAGCGCGTTCAGCGCCTTCGGACGCTCCAGACGCACCACCGCCACGCTCCCCTCGCGCCCGCGACGCTCCACAGACAGGAACTCCCACCCGGAGGACGAGGAGGAGGTCGAGGAGGAGCGCAGCGGGGCCCCCGGGGGAGGCAGCAGCCAGGGACGGAAGAGGAGCCCCCGCAGCAGCCGAGCGGCGGCCATCTTGACTTCCTTCTCCTTCTCGGCGCAAAGGGGCAAAGGCTCATGGGACTTCCGGTGCCCCGTCGACGCAGCCCTCCATTGGCGGGGAATGGGGCTGCCCCGTCTGATAGCAAGCAATGGCGCCCTGGGTATCAAGGGATAACGCCCTGCAGAACACTTACCACATTACGCTCTTTGACCGCTCTGGCTGCCTCCTCCTGTTGCATTCTGGGATTGGTAGTTCAGTGAGGCCTAAGAGCTCTCTGGCTGAGCATTCTAAACGACCCTCCCAGAATGCAACAGGAGGAGGCAGCCAGAGCAGTCAAAGTGGAATATACAGTTTAGCAGCGCCGTACGAGCGACTGGGGCCAGGTTTCTAAGCTCATCTCTGCCCCGAAACTCACCGGGTGACCTCGGGTCCCTCTTCGACCTACACATCTCAGGATGAAGCCATGAGAGTTACAGCGGTGTCCAACTGATTTATTTCTGCAGTGTGGAAGAGCTGTCGATCTCAAAGGCGCTACAAGATCCCTTTTGCATATAAGTATTATTCCTAGCAGTGGTTCGAGGGTTCCACTATGACTCTGGAGACCGGGTTGGAATCCAGGGAAGCCCACCGGGCGGGCGGCCTTGGGCGGGAGCCACTCTCTCTCAGCCTCCTCAGCGGGAGGCAACGGCGAAGCCCCTCTGAACGAGCCTCGCCACGAAAGCCCCAGGATAGCAGCGGGGCTGTGTGCCCTGAGTCGGAAACGACTTGAAGGCGCACAACAACAGCAACGCATCGCCAGTCCAAGAAAGCTGATACTGTAATAAACCCGCCAGGCCTCCTGTCCTGTTGCATTCTGGGATTGGTAGTTCAGCGAGGCCTCAGAGCTCTCTAGTCGAGAATTCCAACCGCCTTTCCCTAAACTGCAAATCCCAGAATGCAGCAGGAGTCAGCCTCAGGAGAAAAAGAGCGGAATAATAGCAGCACTTTCAGAGCGTGGGAACCTAGCGCCACAGTCCCTCCCGATGCTGAGAAGAAGAAGCCCAACAACCCCTCCTTCCGCTCTTGGGTGGCGCCTCCTCCTCATGGGAGCCGGAAGTGGATCCTGCGCGGTCCTCCTCGCAGTTTCCCCTGGTCTCTTGGGCGCCGGGGGAGGAGCATGACGTAATGGGCAAGACAAGGCTCCGGAAGTGTCCGGTGACGAACAGGAAGCGGAAGTGTCCGTGTAGAAGAGGGAGGAAGTGTCTCCTGCTGCTGCTGCCGCCGCCGGAGCTGGTCCTCCGGTCCCAGTAAACAAGAGGCGCCCGGCAGGTGAGGCCCCGAGAGAGAGCGTCTGGGCGGAGGGAGGGAGGGCTGTGCCTCGGGCCTGGAAGGGCCTTCCGCTGGGGCCCAGGTTTCCCGGCCTCCGCAGCGAAAGGGAGCCGCGGGGCGTCTGTCTTTGCCTTTCCCCGCCAGGCAGCCTCGGCGGCCTTGTTTGCAGCCCGCTCTCTCCGCCCCAAAGGAAGCCCCTCCTTGGCTCTTATCGGTCCGGGTGGGACTGAGGGCTGCGGCCGGCATTGGCCTGGGCGGCTGGGGTCTTGGTTGACCCTAAGAAGGAGCTGGATGCCGCCCCAAGAAAGAAGGGGAAAGGAAAGCGAGCCCAGTGCTCTCCTCTGGCCCCAGTCCCTTTCGTTCCCCTGAAGGCTCCCTAGAAAAGGCAGCAGTGCCACGGAAGAGGGAGGGGGAGAGAAAGGGGGAGTCATAGTGCCACTCTATTCTGCTTTGGTCAGGCCCCACCTGGAATATTGAGTCCAGTTCTGGGCGCCACAATTCAGAAAGGATATTGAGAAACGAGCGTGTCCAAAGGAGGGCGACTAAAATGGTGAAGGGCCTGTAAACCATGAAGCCCTACGTGGAAGGACTTAGGGAGCTGGGGATGTTTAGTCTGGAGAAGAGAAGGTTAAGAGGTGATATGAGAGCCCTGTTTAAATACTTGAAGGGATGTCATATTGAGGAGGGAGCAAGCTTGTTTTCTGCTGCTCCAGAGACTAGGACCCGGAGCAATGGATGCAAGCTACAGGAAAAGAGATTCCACCTGAACATTAGGAGGAACTTCCTGACAGTGAGGGCTGTTCGACAGTGGAATCCACTCCCTCGGAGGGTGATAGAGTCTCCTTCCTTGGAGGTCTTTAAACAGAGGCTGGATGGCCATCTGTCAGGGATGCTTTGATTGGGAGTTCCTGCATGGACTGGATGGCCCTTGCAGTCTCTTCCAACTCTACCATTCTATGATTCCTTCTCCACCTTCCCCTGCCCTTTTGTTGTGCCCTTTGGTTGTCCCAGTCCCTCCAAACTAGAGCCTACTCCAGTTTTGTTGTTCTTAACTACCCTCCAGTCAACTTTGACTCATGGCAGCCCTGTGGATGAGCCCCTCCAAGACTCCCTGCCCTCCACTGCTTTGCTTAGTTCCTATAAACTTATACCCATGACCCCTTAATGGAGCCCATCCGTCTAACATGTGGTCTTCCTCTCTTTCTGCTTCCCTCCACCTTTCCTAGCATTCATGTTTTTCCCAGTAAGACCTCCTCCTTATGATGTGGTCAAAGTATTTGTCATTTTGTCTTCCAGGGAGATTTCTGGCTTAATCTACCATGGGATCCAATTGTTTTTCTTTTTGGCCATCCACAATATCCTCAGCACTCTTCTCCAGCAGCGCATCTCAAATGAGTTGATTTTCTTCTTCCTGGCTATCTTTTTCCTTTAGTGGCCCAGCAGTTGTCCAGCACAGCAGCCGTGATGGCCTTGGTGGCCAGGGGCAATGAGGATCCAGCGCTCTCCCTCTGGGCCTGGCTCCTCTAGTTTACCACCATATTTATTATTTTACATCCAAAGTCTCAATGGCTATGATGAAAGAAACAGTAGCTAATGAATCTCTGGGATAAAGAGTGAAAAAATGCCTTCAAAATGTGTGCAAATCATTTCTTATTAAAAAAAACCTCTTTACCCTTCACTAGTCATGTACGTTTCACCTCTTTGTCTGCTATACAATATTATTAAGTTTCGTTTTGGTAGAGAAAGCAAAAACAAAGGAAGAATAGTGTTAGGAGGAGAAGAAAATAGACATGTCAGGGCTGTAGTCCTATCTCAATTTACCTAGTAGCAGATTCCATTGACTCCAATAGTTCTTACTTCTGAGTAGACACATACAGAGTTGTACTATGAGTCTTGTGGCATTCAAAGGACTAAGAAATTTGCTTTGACAAACTTTTATAGGTTATAGTCCATCCGATAAACAGTTTTCTTAAGCTTCAAGCATGTATACATTCAAAGACATAATGGAGGGGGATTGTAAACAGTTGAATGAGAGGTAATTAAAATGCAGAAAGTGTAGACAGTGATAATTACACTATTAACTGTGATCAATTTTTGAGTAAACAGCCTACTCCTACTCACTACACTTTACATGGGGCAACCCTTGTACCAAACCCGGAAGCTTCAACTGGTCCAGAATATGGCAGCAAGGCTGGTCACTGGATCTTCCAGGGCCAGCCATATAACACCGGTACTTAAAGATCTACATTGGCTGCCTATTCGCTTCCGGGCATAATACAAGGTGTTGGTTATCACCTATAAAGCCCTAAATGGCTTGGGCCCAGGGTACATATAATCTGCCCCCGCACTCTCAGATCGGGTGATAAACATCTCCTAAGAGTTCCAGATGCTAGACGAGCCATCACTACACAAAGGGCCTTTTCCACCTCAGCCCTAAGCTCTGGAACTCGATCCCCGACAAGCTCCGCTCAACCCCCTCCTTAGCCCAATTTAAAAAAGGGCTGAAAACATATCTTTTCAAACAGGCATACCCCCAATAGCCCTGTTGTGATCCCTCTCCCCCTCACCGTTGTTACAATTGCTGCTAGCTTGGAATTGTTATTGTTGTTTTATATAATATAATTGTAAATTTCTGACAATGTTTTTATTGTAAATTGTATGTTGTTGGATTGAAAAATCCACCATTGTAACCCGCCTTGATCTCTGGAAAGGCGGGCTAGAAATAAAGCTTTTATTTATTATTATTTACTTGGAAGTAGGTCTCACTGACTTCAGTGGGATTTACTCCCAATTTAATATGTACAGGATGATGATAATAATAATAATAATAGGATTTATTTATATGCTGCCCAATCACTGGGAATCCCAAATATTGTATCCCAAATATTTAACATCATTATAAAAACTGTTGTCTTGTGATTTGATGTCCACACATGTCCTTGTCTCAAATACTTAGGCGTGTGGTGTATTTTTCTTTGTATGGCTTTGATCCAAAAATAATTTTCCACCTATTCTACCAAAATCTTTGAGTTCTAATTATATGTTTTTTAATTATATTTATAACCCACTTTTCCTCTAGTGAACTAAAGGTGTTACACCTTGCTCTTTCTGACCCATTATATCCATACAACAACACTTTGAGGTAGGTCAGGTAGAGACAGAAGGACTAGCTGAAAGTCAAACAATAAGTTTCATGGCCAGTGAGAACTAGAGCCTGCATCATCCATACCTCTATTCAGCACTATTATCTGTACCAGTAGTTCTCAGATGTGACTTTCCAAATATTTGGGAATTAAAGTCTCAGAATTTCTGACCACTGAGCCATCTAAAAACTGAAGTGCAGAACATCTGGAGGACCAAAGGTTGAAAATCTGCATCATGCTGGCACTTGTATGTAAAGGGAACGTATGTATCTATACTATTGTATAAGTGCATGATGCAAAAGGACATCCAAATAATTTCATCATGTATATCTACATTGTCTTCAGAGATGTAAAATGGACTTGTTTGAGGAATTTCTACAAGAATTGAATTCTGTTTACTGACTGGCTGCTTCTATTCTGAAAATGTCAGTCATTTTTTACCTTACATAGAGAGTTTCTGAAAGAGAAAACTCATAAGTGACAACTTTTCAGAAAGTTAGCAATGTTGAAACCTTTTTCTTATTTCCTAAATTTCATATTTCTAGCACACCTTGTATAGATTTGTTTTGTATGTTGACTTGAATAGCTACATTGTCCTCATTTTACCTTTTTTTCTTTCAGTTTTGCTGAACCTGCCTACCAGCACTGCCCCATTTAAACAGCAAACGTCACAAAATGGGACCCAGACGGAAAAATGTGAAAGTATGTTCCACAAGCAGGGAAGGGCCTATATGTTTCAAAGCTGCTGAATTGAAGGACTATATGAATCAGCTTTCACATGAAGTGCTTTGCCATATATTTAGGTAGGTTGGAACATGTATTTTATTTTGTTACTAACATCACATGCCATTTGTTGTAGTATCTGATAACAAAAATGAAACTATCTGTCCTTTTGTGAAAGTGTAGCAACAGGTTCCTCCAATTAACTGCTTTCACATTCTTGAGATCTTTGGATATCAAGCATCATTGAACTAATTTCTTCATGTTTGTGTTAACTGGCATTTTGCTGCACATAAGCAGCTAGGAACAATGCCAGACGTTCTGCATTGCAGAGACATAGCATATAATTTCCACATGCAGAACTATGCTTTATTCCTGGATCTCTGGGAGTCCTCAAAAAATCTCAGCTGATGTTTTGTGTCTGGCTATAGGGGCATAGCCATAGGTGCCTTTGATGTACCTTGCTCTCCACTGGTCACTCATGACCATGAGGTGTGTGTGTGCGCGCTATTAACAGCTAAAAGGTGAGTTTCGGGAGAATTTCTTATCGTGTGAACGCAGTAAAGTATGTCAACTTCTATAGTCACAAAAAAGTGACTTGGAATAGCACAAGTTGGACTTATGCAGTCATAGGTTACTGAGGGGATGCTTGGCAGTTATTTGCTAGTTATGTCATATTGGATCTAAGGCATCAGGAGAAGGCTTTGTCTCAGTCCCACCACTACCCTCACAGGCATATTTGCTGAGAGCATGAGAGCGAGCCTTCTCTGGGTGTATTCACAATGCAGAAACAATCCTGTTTGACACCACTTTAACTGCCATGGCTCAGTGCTATGGACTTCTGGGAACTATAGTTGTGTAAGACATTTAGCTTTTTCAGCCAGAGAGCTCTGACTGAATTCCATAGTGTTGTAAAGCCAGATTATTTCTGCAGTGCAGGTGCAGCCTCAGTGGCTGCTCCCATCCTCTGGAATGCCCTTCCAAGAGAGGCTAGGCTGGCCCCCTTCCCTGCTTTCCTTTCACTGGCTGGTATCTTTGTTTAAGTAATTGTTCTCAGGCAGGCTTCTTACTGGAGTACATGATGTGTTTCTAAGGGGCAAAACAGATGAGAATGAAGTAGTGGCCTCTGGCCTCTGCACCTGTGATTGAGCCCTGATTGGTGCAGGACCACAGTGACAGGACTGCCTGCTCTGAAAGTGGGCTGCTGCAGTGGTCCCAAACAGGTGTCCGGCAAGGTGTAGATTTTTCCAAGTCCTTTTGTCGATGGCATTGGGCCAACTTAGATGGCCTCATAGGGGCTTCTGGTTACATCAGGGGTGTGCGTCATCTTCATACCCCGCCCCTGAAGAGGCCAGAAGGTGCTCTTTTTGGCCTGTCTGTTTCAGGCCTAACTTGTATTTTTAAAATGTGTTTATACTGTTTAAATGAAATGATTTTAATTATTTTTTAAAAAAATTACAAATACAATTTTATCTGTGAGTCGCCTTGTGTACCACTCCAGGACAAAGTTGGCATAAAAAATAAATAAGTAAATAAATAAAGTTAAATCCTGATGTTCTAAGTGAAAAAAGATAATCCTTGAAATAATGAGAATTTGGTGTAAAAGTAGTTATGAGTCCTGGAGGATTGGTCCTTACTATATATCTGAATTTAAAGTATATAGAGGAAAGCCTATATTGTTTTGAGAAGCCTGGAGATTTTCTACTAAATCATTCACTTAAATTTTCTGATGCTGCAAAACTAGTGTTAGGGCCAAAACAAACTGCCCTTTTGTGCCGCTGTCTGGGTGGCTTCAGAGTGCAGTGTTTCTACGCTGAGCTTCCCCATTAGCCACTCAGCTGTTTACATTGGGGCGGCTTCTTGAAGCTCTGACAGCATGATGTTTGCACACTTCCAGAGCATCATGAAGGTAGCTTCTGGCTGTGGCACAGGCACAAAGCCGACTTTTTGCTGCTCTTTTTTCGGATAGTTTCAAGGCGGATTAAGGCCGTGGCATGCAATTGCTGCAGCCTGAAGCTGACCCTTCTGGCCATCTATTTCAGTCCTTAATTGCAATTGCATTATCTGTTGACAATTATGTGAGTACTTATAACTGTTGTATTGTAATGTTTTCTTTTGTTGTTAGACTGCTCTGTTTCTACAAACCTCTTTTATTCATTTATGAATTTATCCCATACTGTGAATGCATGAGTATAGTACTAGCTAGCTAGATCAGTGATGGCGAACATTTTAGAGACCTAGGCGCTGTACAGATTGGTGGATACGGCGCCCCTGTCACATGCTAGGGGTTGGTCGAGGACACAGCATCCATACCGGCATCACTCCTAGCAGGTGATGGGGGCGTCAAAATGAGGGTGCCCTATACACACCATTTTGACGCAACGGACGCATAGCACCCGTATGTCCCATCATGCTTGCGACATCACGAGTGCGCCATTCGTGTAGCAAGCATGATGCAAAAAGAACCTTCTTTTTGCGGGTTCTTTTTCTGTTGCCGAGAAGCCTCGCTGTTTGGAAGCTGAGGCTTCCTGCTGGTGGAAATGGAGGCAGTGGCAGACTGCTCTTTTTGGGCG
The DNA here is from genome assembly GCF_019175285.1 of Sceloporus undulatus. Lineage (NCBI taxonomy): Eukaryota > Metazoa > Chordata > Lepidosauria > Squamata > Phrynosomatidae > Sceloporus > Sceloporus undulatus. Next base: position 113,633,495 of record NC_056523.1, on the reverse strand, counting down.
GTCTGTATCCCGCCCAACTATCCAAACTCTAGGGGTGGGACTTCCACCTTCTGAGGGCAGGACGTATGGGGCAGGACTTCTGGGAGCAGACTCTTTCAGCCTCAGGCTAGCAATAGCAAACCCCCCTCTGATGAAGCTTGCCAAGAGAACTCCATGTTACAGTTGCTATAACTTGGAAATGACTTGAAGGCACCACACACACAAGTCATGCTCTCTCAGTCACAGAGGATGGCAATGGAAATCCCCCTCAGTTGAAGCTTCTCCCATGATAGTTTCACCTTAGGGTCACAGGAATCAGCACTCAGAAGGAAAGGGGGGTGTTCTGGGTCTATAAGTTGGAAACTACTTGGAGTCACGCAACAACAACAATAAGCATAATAAAGCACAGCACAAGAACAAAGAGAGCCAGCAGTTTGAACATGCGACTCTGGAGACCAGGGCTCAAATCCCAGCTCAGCCATGAAACCCACTGGGAGACCTTGGGCAAATCACATTCTCTCAGAGGAAGATAATGGCAAACCTCCTCTGAAGAACTCTTGCCAAGTAAACCCCATGGATGGCCTCATTACACCTCACAAAACTACAGTTTCCAGAATCCCATAGCATGGAACCATGGCAGTTAAAGTTGTGTCAAAATGGATCATTTCTGCAGTGTGGATGGCCTCATTACACCTCACAACACTAAATTTGCCAGAAATATGGCTGCACAACTTACCGTGCCAGCCCTTTCCAGAGGCAGGGCAGGGAGCCTAATGGTGGCTGCTTCAGCTCCCGGTGGTGTCTGATTCCCAGGCAGCACCACGGCCCAGTGCTGGGCACGGCTTTTCCAGGATTGGCCAGTAAGGTACATCCTAGCTCACCCTTATTGGGCAAGACACCCATCCATCCAGCCCTTCTTCCTTCTGGATGGGGTAGACTTCTCCCTCACTGGGGACGCTCTGTCTGCAGTCCTGCTTGGACTTTCAGTTGGAGCACATTGCCAGTCCCAAGAATGGGTTCTCCAGGTGGGAGAGGGAGGAAGAAGGGCTCAGCCGCCTCCATCTCCCCGACCTGGGCCTCCCTCGCACTGTGCCCTCCTAGATGGCTTCGTGTTTTAGAGAGGGCACGTATGCCACAGGTTCACCATCATGGATCTAGATTATTTGGTAGAAAAGAGGAAGTATACCATCTGAAGATGTATTCTATTTCTCTCCCCATCCAAAGATACCTTCCCCTGCAAGATATCATGTGCATGGAATGTCTCTCCCGAAAGTTAAAGGAAGCAGTTACCCTATATTTAAGAGTGGTGAAAGTGGTGGATCTCTGCGCAGGCCGATGGTGGGAGTACATGCCTACTGGTGAGTTTTGCTCTTCGATAGTGGTGCACCATGGTCTAGTTTGTGTTGGTCTAGCTGTTACAATTATTTTTTTTTTTGAGAAAGATTTTAGTGAAGGTTGTGTAATGAATGTGTATACATACTCCCATTTTCTCCCATGTTGTTACTAGTGCTTATATGGAACAAATATTCTAATGTTTGTACACCAATATTTCTGAACCCAGAGCTTAAAAACTGAGACCTGTTTCCTGGAGAACTCTGATCTTTTTTTCCTTTTCTGCGTACTTTATTTTTTCAGTAGTAACAAGCTACAGATACAACATGTCAAAAATATAAATAATATTTAAGCAAAGCAGAGTATGATTGCATCATATGGGCAAATTCTGGAATGATTTAGTCTCCTCAAGCAAAATGTCATTATATTCAGGCAAGCTGCTAATCCTCTCTTGCTGTGTTCTTCTGTTTGGGGGGGGGGGGGCTTCCTGTGCATTTTAACAACAGGAAATGAGTGAAATTCACTTCCTGTTCACTTTCACCCCAGAGGGTTTTGGGGGACATTTGGTAGAAATGTCCTCTATAATCACTAGAGGGTTTGTAGGTCATTTCATAGCCAACTCGCCCCTCCTCTTCTTTTGAAAAATGTTTTGACTCATGGGGGACACAAAAATGGCCTGGGGGCCACACTTTGTTCACCCCATTCCTTACTGTTGGTTGTACATTATATATGAATAAGTTGAAGTGCAGACAGTGATACAGGAGTAGCTGCCTTCTCTGTGTGTTTCTGCATTCTTTTATTATATAGAAACATTGAGAGGGAAGATCAAAATGAAACCTGTATCTATGGAAAGCTAGAGAATGTGTACGATAGGTTAAAATACATGAGTTACAGAGACAAAATACAACAACATAGAGGATACCAGGTATTTTAGAAATAAGTTTGAAATGAGAATTATGTAGACCAAGACCAGATAGAAATTATGGCACCCAGATTTGATGAAAATGAATGTTCAATAAATGTGTTAGATCTATGGAGCTTGAAGGAAGTGCCTGATATGATTGAAGAGTTTATAACAATATTCTTGTGGAACTAGGAAAGCCAAAGAAAGTTGTCACTGTGTAGTGGGAACAATGTATAAAACACAAAACAAAAAGAAAAATGGGCCCAGTGATCCAGTTATTGTACTTTGTTATCAGGAAGAATTAGACAGCATATTATAAGTGCCTGTATAAGGACATGATGTTTTTAGTTAACTACTCCAAAAGAATCTGTGGGCAAAAAAAAAAAAGCTTGTGAAATAAAGGGGAACATCTAATCCAAACGGAGCACTTTTAGTCCTACTAAGCTCTGTGGAAATCAGTTCCTGTCTTAAATCCACAGGATTTAAGTGTGTATAATGTTGGATTATTACTTCCCCCCCGGTAATGTAGTTTTAGTTAAAAATTGAGAAATCACTCTTACCCTCTTATTGTGTATATTCTAGTTTTTGTTATTAGCTGAACAGTGAAGTACTTTTTCTGAAGTTCTGAAATCTTCTCTCTAAATTATATAATTATTAATTTAAGTACATTGTTCTTCTGTTTTGCTTTGCTAAATCATAGACTCTTGTGCCTGCATGATCAAATTAAGCACAACAGCAGTCTTTGCTCTGCTGAGCTTAAAATTTTGATTTCTGTGAACTATAAATACCGCATTAATCTCCCTTGCATGCTAGCACATCTCTTGTAACCCAAAAGATAAAATATGTTGTCTTTCCCCAGGATTCACAGATTCCAGCTTCCTAACTTTACTGAAGAAAATGCCAGACATTGAGCAGCTGTATGGGCTTCATCCTAGGCACCTTGACAGGCGCAGAGTTCGTGGCTATGAAGCGTTCAGTATTCCAGGCGTTTTAGAAGCCTTGCAGACTTGCCCAAATCTACTAGTAAGTGTTTTGTGTTCAAAACATGAAGCATACATAGCCATTAGTCATGTTCCTTTATAAAACTTGGAGGGAAGGTCACAGTGATGAGCAGGTGAGGAGATACTTTTATGCAAAGGCAGATGATGATGTGTCTCATTGCTTGCATTCTGTAAAACCTGTCTTTTAATAGCTGAAGATGCTGTACTTTTAAATTCTGTTAAGTAAATCTGAAATTCTGTCAAATATACTGAAATGATGCCAAGATAGTCTAGTTTTGGCAAGAATTGCCCTCGCTTTCCATTTTTAACATTGCTACATTTATTCTTCCAGGTCTTGTGTTTATTTTTTAGTTAATAAAAATAAACATTTGATACCTACATTTATATTTAGTCCCTGCTACAGACATTCATTAATAATAAATTATTCCAGTGTAGCAAATAACTGAATATAATATCATTTTTGCTTGTACTGCTACTTTTTAATTGAAATTGGACAGCTCCTGTATTTAGCATTATTCTTGGTCTGTTATTCACATTTTAGTGAAGATAAATACTCTTTTATTTATTTACGGTGATGCAATTTCCCCTTTACTTGGGTTTGTTCTGCTGTAGGGTGTTGAGACTTCCCATTTGGAACTTGTAGAAGCCATTTGGACATACATGCCACAAGTTCATATCCTAGGGAAGTTTCGTAATCGTAATGGTGCCTTCCCAATTCCACCTGAAAACAAACTCAAAATACCAATAGGAGCTAAAATCCAGACTTTGCACTTAGTAGGTAAGCATTGTTGTGATGTATTTGTCTAAATTATTAAAAGGATTCAACATTTTTAAAAGCTATGAAATTAAAAAGATGTCTATTCCATTTTGTTCTTGTTTTGCTACATAATAGGAGTGGTTATTCATGTTGTTAGGAAGACCTAAATTTTTAGCTTCAGCAGTATTTATTTTCCTTTAAAGTAATAGTGTCCTAAGATTTCTGCAGAACTTTCTACAAAAATTAAACCCTTTACTTTTATTCACATTGTTTTTCAATGAAATTGTTGACCTGGATTGTTGTTTTGTTTCCTATATTTTAGGAGTTAATGTCCCTGACATTCCTTGCATTCCAATGCTGAGGCACCTGTACCTGAAATGGGTGAGGCTTACCAAACCACAGCCTTTTAAGGATTTTCTTTGCATCAGCTTACGCACTTTTGTGATGAGAAATTGTGCAGGTACAAATTATGCAGATGGTACTTTTATCACACACTGGAAAAAGAGTTGGGGTGGTGGCGAAAGAATGAGTGCCTTTTGTATGCTAATGTTTGGAAAAAAATTCTTCTGTAGGTCCCACAAACTCGTTGAAGTATGTCCCATTGGTCACAGGCTTGGCATCTGCTCGAAATCTGGAACATCTAGAATTAGTTCGAGTTCCCTTCCTTGGAGGTCTTATTCAGCATGTTGTAGAGGACAGCTGGAGATCTGGTATGCAACCTCTCCCTTGGAAGTGAGGATAGTATATAGTTTATATACTATATAATAGTATATAGTTTGTAATTATTTCCCCTTTATTATTCATGGACTCTTGAGAATATTGCCACTGCACCATTTCAGAGACTTTGGTGTTGTTTCAAAATGTGCTTCAGCTGTTGTCTGAAGCTTGTGAAGGCAGTAAGTAAATTTGAATATCTCCTGATTGTTGTTTTGAATCAATATAATGAGTTTTGAAATACTTAATACTTGCTTTTGACTACATGAAAGACAGAGGGCATGCTTGCTTTTGATCCCAGTGTGCCTATTTTACATGAACTGTGATGGATGTGTAAGTTTTGGTTTGTGCTTCTTCCCACACTCCTAGAAATTATGATCTAAAGCTCATAGTGAAGTTAGACTCTTTCCACAGAGTCCATCCATTATAAGAGAGAGAGAGAGAGAGAAAGAAAAGGGGAAATTGTGTGGGTAGTATCTGTCTCTGTACAAATGTAAACTGCATCGTAAGGTACAATAAGAACTTCGATCATATTAGAAATAAACAGTTGAGGAGCCTTGTTTTCTGCACCCATGGAAGCTGCAGTCAGAGTGCAGTTAAGTATTCACTCTCTGGCTTGTACTTGTAATACCATGAGTGTTGATGCCTTTCTGAGTCTGCATATAGTCCTGAAATAGATGTTGACAGCTGTTTACCAATATGTGCCTCCATGATGAAAAGTAAACATGTATCTAGATTTATATTTAGTGCATGCTACTAATATTCATTACTAATGAACTCTCCCCATGTAGTAAAAAATGATTTACCTGTATAAAGTACACACTTTTTCTGCTACTGAGATTCTTGTCTGGTCATGAAATAGTAATAAAGTGTTGGCTGGCATCTGTGATACTTCTTTAGTCGTGGCTACCCTTTACTATCATGGACCAGTATTGTCTGTTGGAAGGAAGTTTTAGGATTTTATTGTTTTCCCCCCACAAGACTTTGTGTGCATGGTTATTCTGGAGAGTCTTAATTTTGTTCTGACAACCAAGTGAATTTTTTTTTTTTTTGGCCTTGATTTTCCTGTCAAGCAGGGGGCTTCAGAAATTTGCACACTATAGTTCTGGGAGCTTGCAAGAATGCTCTGGAAGTGGACCTTGGCTACCTCATTATAACAGCTGCACGAAGGTACCTATAGAATTTTGGTAATTTTGCATGTCATTTTATCTGTAAAGGAATCAACATGTTTGTACCTAAGGCATAGTGACCTACTTGTACATAATGTCATTAAAGTAAGACTTTGGTATCCATTGAGATTTGGTTCCAGGACTCCCCCATGGATACCAAAATCCATGGATGCTCAAGTCCCATTAAATACAGTGCATAGTAAAAAGGTGTCCCTTATATAAAATGGCAAAATCAAGGTTTGCTTTTTGGAATTTATGTATTTTAAAAATATTTTCAAATCATGGAAGATTGAATCGGATAAAAAATGCATGGATAAGGAAGGCTGAATTGTTGCAATGCTCGTAGTTTTGCCATGTCTTATTTTACTGAGCAATTTATTGATGAAACAGACATAATGCTGCTTACAAAGGAACAATGTCATTCTTTATACAGTGGTACCCCGGGTTACGAATTTAATTCGTTCCGCGGCGCCGTTCGTAACCCGAAAGATTTCGCAACCCGAAAAAGCCATAGCCGCTAGCGCTGGAAAGCCGCGATTTCGTGCAAAAAAGCGCCGAAAAGCACCAAAATTTTTTTCGTAAGCCGAAAAAAAAACGTAACCCGGAACAGTTTTTTCCTATCTAATTTTTTCGTATCCCGGAAATTTCGTAACGCGGTCATTTCGTATCCCGGGGTACCACTGTATGTCACTTGCAGTGCTATGCATTTGCAAAGTACTCTTAATAAGTGAATCGTCACCTATCTGGCTTTGTGGTGAAAGTGCCCTTGCTGTTAGCCTGTTTGAAAAAAAGGTTGTATATCAGGATGTAATTGTTAGTGTGAGATTTTTACATTTTGTTTTGCCTCTGTTCAGGTTGCATGAAGTGCGAATCCAGCCTTCCCTTACCAAAGATGGAGTGTTCTCTGCACTAAAAATGGCAGAATTGGAGTTTCCACAGTTTGAAACCCTACATCTTGGATATGTTGATGAGTTTTTGCTACAGTGTATGAAATCCTTCCATTTTCCTTTGGGTTACCTATCAACGGTTAGGGTAGATCTGGATTTTATCTGTCTATATGTTTCAAATCTTAAAAGAAGATGCAGATGCTACAATAAAAGTGTTCATAATGCACAAGCATCCCTTACTTTCTCTCTCCTGCTGATGATTTAAGGTCAGCCTTGCAGATGAGTTGTGCTTGATTAAAATAGCTTGTGTGTGCATGACCATGCCAATATTAGATTTTTGGAGATCATCAGTCACTAATGGGAAACCTCAACACAGTTTTGGAAGTTCCCTTGTGAAAATTAAGTCCAAGTCCAGAATGAGAGAAAGAGAGAGAGAGTCCATGACAAAAAGATCACACTCAGCCATTCTGTTGCAGATGGATGTTGGAAGTCACTTAACTGCCCTTGTTTGTGTTCAGGAACTATTATCCCAACCTCCCTTTTTTCTCCCCTGCTGCATGTGATTTATCCCTCTCTAGTGAGCCACTGTAGAGGAAGTAGCCACATGTCTGTATTGCCTAAGCCATAGAAATATAATAGAGCCTTAAGGCTTGCTCTCCTTTTTGTATCTTTGTCAAAAGAAGGAGAAGCATTGTGACACCTACCTGTGGGAACAGTACTAGCAAGTGAGCAGGCAGGGGACGGATTAAGAAGGCATATGTGTTCATCACTTGGCAGCTCGCCTAAGGATTCATCACAGATGAGTGGCAAATAGTATAAATGTCATAACTGCCTGGAGACATTTCATGCAGCCGATGAGCTAGAATCTTGGATGGAGTGTCATTTCTGCTTCATACCTGTAACATGGCACCCCCAGCTCTGAAATCTGTTTTGCCTATCAGATCCTTTAGAGTTTGTTAATTCCCTTTAAAGCAGTGTGGCAAAGAAATATAAAATGCAGCGTGGGTTTGAATGGATTTGACACACACACTCTCCTTTGAGTGTAGACATTTTTCACTCAAGAGGGGCTACTTTAATCTGAGTTCCACTGGGAAGTAAACCTTTGCTGTTAAAAAGTGATTTGGGGGCAGGGAAGGATTCTTTTCACCCAGAATACTAGATTAACCCAAACCCCACCAATTCATAGAACTAATTTGACCCTCTTGGTGTAGTCTTAGGACCAAGATGCTATATTGGCAATTCTTGTGGATAAGATCATTTAAATGAAAACCAAGTAAGTCTTCTCATTTTTATAGACCAATATCTGTTAAGGGAACTTTGGCATGTTACAGACCACCTAAAAGCGGTGGTCTGCCGGCAGTGCCGGTTGCTGCGTCCAGAAACCGCAGCGGCCAAACTGCGCGATTCCCGGGCACAGCTGAAAAGAAGCGTCAAAATAGCGCTTCTTTTTGCGCCCTGGAAGTGGTGCTGTGAGGCGCTAGTTGCGCACTCGCAGCGTCACTTCCGGGTTGCAGCGTCCAGATGCTGTGTGTCCGCGACATCAAGATGGCGGCGCCCGTGTGGAACAGGCACCGCCATTTTGTACGGACCCAGTCCATACTAGGGTTAAGGGCGTCAGGAAGTGGCGCCCCTTCCTAACCCGGGGATGTACTATAAGCCCGTCCAGAACGGGCCCCAATGACTATCTAAAGAGTTCAGGCTTCTTCTTCCTTATCTGAAGGCTTCACCTTACATTATTTGCTATTACCACCGTGTAGGACGAGTGTATCACTACCATTTCTCATTGATATTTGTAGCCAATGGTCACTCTGAATTGCTGTAGAAATAATGAAAAGAGTAGGCTGCTAAATTGCCTTCTGTCTGTGTTTAGGTAAAATGATCAATGCTGACCTAGTGAAGTATGGTTTGGCTGATGTAGTTGAAAATCCAGGGATCATCACAGACATTGGAATGAAAGCTGTGAATGAAGTCTTCTCTTCAATTAAATACCTTGTAATATACAACTGCCCGCATCTTCACAATCCAAGCAGTTGGATCACAGGTATGTGCCCACAAAGATATGCTATGGTATATCCACACACTATTCATTTTTTCTTTCTGCTTTATATTCAACAAATGGGAATTGTGTAGTTCTGGAACATCTCATTGATAACAAAAATAGATGTAGACTCAAAAGTTCATGGGCTGCACAACTCTTGTTAAGTTTTCAGGATGACTGGTGTGAAATTAATTTCTGTTCTCTTATCTCAAAACAAAGAGGAAAAAAATCAGTTAAGATGCTCATTTACTTCACACAGATTCTTTTTAGTCTGAGTCATCAGTAATGAAAAGCTGGGCCATATAAGTCCATTGTACTTCAGCTTTTTCCGTAGCTGGAGGTAGTGAATAAAAAGTGTATAAATCAGAATAGACAGGGAGCACCAATTTTTTTTAGGTGGTCATAATGGGGAAAAAAGCTCACGCTGAATTGATGAAGAAAAGATTTTAAAACATTCAAACATGGAAGATATATTATGTAGAAATCTTATCAGAAGCTCATTTGTATCTTTTTTTCAATAGATCATTCAAGATGGACTCGGCTATTTGATCTCACCTTGGTGAGATGCCATGCAATAAAATTAGACTCTTTTAGTCAGTTTATTGAATTACTGCCAAGCCTGGAGTTTATCTCTCTAGACCAGATGTTCCGGGAGCCTCCCAAGGTGAGTTTGCAAACTGTGCCTTTTAAGATGTTTTATCCTGGTATGTAGTTAAACAGATCACTAAACAGTTCTTAAGCTGACTATTTTTAAACATTCAAAATTAATTACAAAGTTCAGTGACTACATGAAGAACAAAATGACAGATGAAAATTAACATTATTGCAAATTATACTACTACTTTAAGGCAAGGTCTTGATTATAAGACTAATTTGCTTGGGTGGAATGATGATGTGCTGTTGCAGTGACCTTATAGTTCTTCATAGGTACCTGTGGGTTTTTTTTAACATGAATCTAAAAATAGCAGCATAACACCACTGTCTTAATTACAGTCTGTTTAATTAATGTGAGCATACGGAGGGGAGCAACAGCCAATACAGCTACTTTCTGTTGATATAACTGATTGATAGTATGAGATTTACGAAGGTAGGAAAAAAGGATGAAGGTCTCTAAAAAGAGAGAGCAACAGTAGCTAAGAAAAAAATGATTAGGCAAAGCCAGCAGTGGAGAAAGGTGGAGATGGCCTTCTTTCTTCAAAAATATAAATAAATCACTCCCTTGGGAGTACAATGCTATGTTTGCTTATTCAGAAGGAGATTCCACAGTGTTTTTGGGACTTACTTCGTAGTGAGAAAATCAAAATCTTGGCTACAAAATGACATTTTTCATGGACATCACCTTGTGGACATACCATTTTCAGATTGTATTTCTACAATAACTTTTGCAAATAGAGTTAGTGCTTCTGTGTCATAATAGTGTGATGACTGATGAAATCTTCCCAAACTTGACTGGAGGATTCTCTTCACATTGAACTAATTAATAATGGAAGTGTGATGTTTTTATAACTGAAGGCATCTTGAGTGGGTGGTTTCTCCATTTCTGAATAACTCTATGATGGGAATAATGTTAAGATGATGCCACAGTATCAGGTATCAAATTATCATGTAGAGCTCAAAAGCAGCTCAATATTTAGATATCATATGTGTAATTCTAGCAGTCCCAGGCAATGTGAAATTACCTTTCTGATGTTTCTGTTCATCCAAGAAATATTCAACTGTGATTTTATTGCACTGATCACTGATTAAGAGTGTGTTGTTTTTTTTCTGGAACATTCTGCAAGTTGTCAGTCAGTGTTGTTATCATGTATTTTAGGGGTGTGCTCGTGTAGGTCTGAGTGCAGGCACAGGAATTGGTGTCTCTTCTGCTTTGGTCAGCAATCAAAACTCCAACAATGAAAATGACAACAATAACAATCACCAGAACAATAATGCAAATATACACCATAACAACCACCAACAACCAAATGACCAAAATGAGGAGAATGAGTTGCGACAGGAGGAACAGGCTGAACAGCAGATTGCAGCAGAGGGTAAATGCAGAATATAGTCTTAAATCTGGGTTTTTTAATAATTGAACAATAATCTAGTCATCTTATGTATATACAAATATCCACAGATTTAAAGCTATTCACTTCACCACTGCAGCCTCTAACAACTTCACTTAACACTTAATTCTTCCATTTCCACAAAATGTTGTAGATTTTTTCCTTGTGATCTAGAATGAGTGTTTTCTTCAGTTCTAGACAAAGGAAGTTTTGACACCACAATATTTAAAACAAGCAAATTATATTTTTATTTCTATTCTGTAGCCTTAAGATGAATTAATGTGGCCTTTGGCAAATAACCACCTTAACTATTTTACAAATGAATGTTTTATCTAAAGCAAAGCCACATTAGTTTTTATCAACATAATGGCATCAGTATATTTGTGCATGCGTCAAGTTGCCTGTCGACTACTGGCAACCCTATTAATTTCATAGGGCTGTGTTAGGCAAGGAATGATCAGAAGGTTTTGCCAGTTTCTTCCTCTGAAATATCACCTACATCACCTGGTATTCATTGGCAGTCTCCCATCCCAGTACTAACCAGGGCTGACCCTGCTTAGCTTCCAAAATGAGATGGGATCTGCTGCCTTTAGGTCATGTACAGAACAACTATTCCGGCATATTTGAAAATCTTTTTTTTTTTTTTTAATAGTGATTTCTTTCATCTTGCTAAGTTTAGTTTGGTTTGAAGGCCTCATTTTCTATCTGAGAAGTGTCTGCAGATAACTTCTGTAAAAAGCAGAACTCTTATCAAAAGCTAGGATATGGAACTGCATCAGAATACCTTTGATATGATTTGAAAATTGCCAAGTTAAGTTTTTTAGCTCAAGGGCAGATGTTCTTCCCATACTAGGACTGTTTTGAAGTCTTCCAAAGATTGTCATGCAGTTGTGTATGTGTAGCTTCTGTCTACTCAGAAAGAGAAGTGTTCCTATTTTTATTAAAATAATTCTTACCTCTCTTGCAGCACTAAACGATATGGAGGAGGCCGCAGCAGAAGATGGAGTGGCTGTGGCAGAGAGCCACAGTGATGCCTCTGCAACTAATCAGGCGCTTCTTCCTATGGAAGTTGATGAAGAACAAGCAGGTAATTGTCTTGTCAGAGCATTCCTTTCTTCCTCCTGTTTCATTATTTAAGTGTGAACAGAGTATCTTTGTAACCAAAGTATATATCAACATAGAATTTGGTTTAGAATAAATAAAACAAGTTAAGAATTGTGAAATGGATGAACTTGAGATAACAGAGATTCTAAAAACCTAGTGTTTGTAGTTTAAAACATTTAATACCATTTAGAATTTATGATGTTCCTCTTGTTTCAAGAATTTCATGTACATTTTGTTGCAGTTACTAAAGAATACTTTAGTAAGACAGGACAATGTTGTTGCAGATAAAGGGGCACCTAGCAAGTTCATATGAAAGGAAAACATTAACAAGGTAGTCTAGGCTCACACCTGAATAGACTAAACAAGCTCTGGTCTAATTGTTAAGCCTATAAATTTAACTATTAATTATAGTTCAAATTCTGTGAATTTTTAACACTTTTATTTGTTATTTTCAGAATAATGTCCTTTGCTTCATTCTGTTGCTTGCTGTTTCTTTTCTTTTTTTTTTTATTGTGACTCTCTTGCCTACTTTCATTTACACACCTATGCCAAAGTCCTGACTTGAGGTGTCATTAGGCATGTATTGCCCTATCAAAAAATCAGATGACTACTTTTAACCAATTCTAAGAGTTCTTCAACCTACACTCAATTTTAAACACCATATATGCTTCTGGAAATTATTTTGCTGACACATTTATGTAAAACCAAATAGCTAATGTCAACATATTGACTGCAAGCACAAAGTATGATAAAACACAAAATATAATAAAAGTTGAAGGGGAAAGGAGGCTGGTACAGGGAGGAGAGAGAATGGCAGCAAAACACAAAAAACATCAGAGCACAAGTTTCTGGTATTCCTTTTTTGTGCCTTATCATCCTTGAGGGGAACTTGGAGACAAACAAGGCAAGGTGTCTCATTGTGCTTCCAGTTACATATTCAAAAATCTGACTAGACCCATGTTTTGAATCCAATAGAATAAAGAATTGATCCAGTGTAAATGAAAGCATTATGACCTTTGGAAACTGTTCTAAACTGTTGTGGAACTTCCTTTTCTTTCTCAGGGCCCAGTGGTCTTCAACCTAATGTAAACCTAGCACCTATTACTGTCCATGACTCAGACAGTGAAGATGAAGATGAGAACATGGCAACCTCAAGGTCCTGTATTACAAACAGTATTGCACAGAGTTACTCAGATGGAGAGGAGAGAGTGAAAGATCCAGTGGAAATCCATGAACCATCAGGTGCGCAGTTTGTGTTCATACATATAAATAAAATTAAAAAATAATGGTTTGAAAGTTGGATGAGAACTCTGGGAAACCAGGGTTTGAATCCTTGCTTGACCATGAAAACCCACTGGATGATCTTGGGCAAGTCACACATTCAGTGCCTCAGAGGAAGTCAGCGGCAAACCCCATCTGAAGAAATGTTTCCCAGCAAACCTCATGATAGGTTTGCCTTACGGTTGGAACTAACTTAAACACCCACAACAGCAACAGTGAAAATAGTCCTTGTGTTGTGAAGCATGTAATGTATGAAGATCTTTTTGAGGAATAGTGGCTGTAGTTCTGCTGTAGTTACACTTTTCTTGTACTGTTTTCCATATTGCTACAGATCATCTTCTGCTTATTTAGAGAGTAATGCCTTCTTATATTAGTTAAGAAGAAACACTTCCATGGAAGTTAGCTCTAATGAATGATTATTTGAATTTCATAGAGTTATGTCCACAATTTTTTTGTTTTTATTTTTTGTGTGGATAGTTGTATTCAAATACAAATACTTCCTTTTTTTTTTCTTTTTTACTGATTTTCTATCTTAATGGATTTTTCTATTGCTGTTGGTTTTCTTTCATTTTTTATTTTTCTCTTGCTACCTAGAGGATAGATCTCATCCACACAGTTTCAGTTTTCTTGACATCTGTTTAATTCTGTTAAGATCCTTTTTCCTCCCATCCTGTAACTCTTTATTTTTTTAAAAAAATATATTTCAGGAATTGTAGTAGAGTTCAGTTTGGTTTTATTTCTGTACTCCTTTTAAAAAGCCGTTAATTGTATTGAGGATTGACTGATAATGCAGCAGTTTGTCACTTTGAAATGAACAAACTAGGATATTAGTCACAGTTTGATCCGGATTTGTTTTAACTAAGAGGTGAAACAGCCTGGCACAATACACTGGTTTGGGGTGCCGTGGGACCATGGCATTTAGATGGTGCATGCCACAACACCACCCCCAAACCGCTTCTTTTTGTGCCAGAAAAATAAAAAAAAACAGATCGGGGATGCAGTGTGCAGTTGCTATGGCTCCGATTTGATTCTTAAAGGGGTGGCATCAAGCCACCCCTATACGGCTGTTTGTTTTGGCCCTTACTTTCCTTAGATATTCCCTAATTGCAAAAATGCAGACAGAACACAATCGCTGTTTGTTCTAAAATGAAGGTCTTCTCTCCTTTGCTGAGGTTTGTAAGTTCCAATCATTTTAAAGTTTGATTTTGAGTGGTTATCTGGGGCAGGTGTGTGATTTTTCTCTTTCAGGATCCTGGTTATTTAAATCCAGCTATCTTTATGGTATTGCTTTTTGTGTCTTTGTAGTACAATTTGCGTGCAAGATACATGTGGGGAAAGAGGTCAGTTTCCTGCAGCTTGCATCTACACTTCAGATTCAGTTTTAACTGCCATGGCTGCATCCCATGGAATTTGGGGAGTTGTAGTTTGTTGTGGCACCAGAGCTCTCTGACAGAAAAGGCTCAATACCTCACAAAAATGTAAATTGCAGATTTCCATAGCATTGAGCCATCGCAGTAAAAGTGGTGTCAATTTAAATTATTTCTGTAATGTGGATGTAGCCGTAGACATTTTAAATGTTCCACAAATCAATTCAAATAGTCAAGAAAATTCCTTAATGCAGCAGTGGGGAATCTATAGCCATCCAAATGTTGTTGAACTACAATTCCCATTTTTAATGACTTTTGGCTATATTGACTGGGACTAATAAGAGATGGTGTTCACTATCTGAAGAACCACAGGTCCCACATAGTGCTTAAGGTGTCATTGTAAACTTGAGAATTGAGTCCATCTATCAACATTACTTTTTGCCACTTACTCCAGGACAAATAGCATAAACCTCCTCATAAGATAACTGGCAGGACTTCTGTTCTTATATAAGATGTTGTCAGCTTAATCACAATAAAAGAAAAATTAGGAAAATCAATCTAATTTTAGCCTTTGAAGCTGCACGACTACATGTAACACAATTTGCTTAAGCATATAGGTTCAAGATCTGAGACTACAGCAAGTGAGGTAACTTCACATCTTATCAGAACATCTTATCTTGGGCTTTATGCTTGGAATATGTTGGGGAAATTGTCTTCTTTGATATTTTACAAGGTACTGATTGCTGCAACTGTGCGTTGTCTTTATAAAGTGCTTTCATACTACTCTCCCTTTCTGTCCAATGTTGTTGTAGCAGTCAGTGGTAAAGGCAAAGCTCCATTACGGAAGAGATGCAATGCCAGTCGAGTGAAACTCTTTCTCTCTGAGGAGAGCAGCTGTGAAAAAGGCTGTCAAGTGACCAGTGAGCAGATAAAAGCAGATATGAAAGCAGCCAGTGATGGGACAACAGAAAGAAATAAAAACAAAGATTGTTACCCAGGCTGTGATGGTGGTACTGGACCTCCAGGGACGTTGAGCACTTCTGCTTCTCAAAACTCTGATGGCGTGAGGACAGCTGATGGCTCGACTGCAGCCCCATCTACTGCTACAGAGGATTCTGACAAGTGTCTGTGCAGGAATGAAGGTGCTAGTGAGGGAGATGATGATAACCCTTTATGCTCCAGGTGTTCTTCCTATGTGCCCCAGAGCCAACAAGGGAGGACTAATGGAGTCTCTGATGGTGAATGCCCATCTACCAGTGGATCTTGTGGTATGAATGGGCCAAACATGGGAGGGGCAGAATTTTCCTTAAGAACATTACCAGGCTGTGGTTCTCCAGGGGAGACTAGCAACGAGAGGACTAATGAGAGATTCTCTGGAACTGCTAATGAGGAACAGAGCACTAGTGCACAGCAGGAGAGGCATGGAATTGTACATAATGAAGATTACCCCCGCAGGCCTCTAACAAGAGCCAGAAGCAGACTTTCCCATGTACCTCTTGTGTCTCAATCAGGTAAGGCTGCCTTGACCTAGTCTTTTTATTGCATTAAAACAGAATATTGTCAGGAGAGGAGGTGGGAGTGGAGACATTTTAATAATGCCACTCTTCTGCTGAAGAAGCATAGAGAGTACAAAAGCAATAAACTATTGTCTGAGAAAAAATAGCTCCTTTTCCTGTATTCTAGTGCTAATAAAGCTGTTCATGAATGGAGATGGAGCAATGATTGCTCTCTTAGGTGACAGTTGAGTCTTGATCATTGAGGGGTTCTGATGTCTCCTTTTGGGAATTTTTCTGCTGAAATTTTCTGTTAACCTGATTTGAAAGCTGTTGCAAAAATGAAAGAGCAGATTGTTGCTTGGCAAAGGCTGACTGGGACTTCTGATGACATTGCTTTAAAAGAAATGAAATTTGTTCTTGCCCAAATAATATAATATTTCTAGTATATTTTTATTTAGAATAGTTTGAGGTTATGTATAGATTTTGCCAGACTTTCATCCCCCTCAGCTTGGGGGAGAGGTCAACCTAGCCCTCCCAAATAAATATAATATATAAAATATAAATAAAATTTTATTTATATGCCGCCTTTCCGGAGATCAAGGTGGTTAACAGCATATTAAAACACAACAATATAACATCATCAACAACCATAAAAACCAAAATAGGACAAGTCTGAGTTTTTCTTCCAGGTCAGAGCTGCCAGAAGGGAGGGATTAATTTTTTTCCATTCTCCAGCCTCAAACATGGGTGAAATCCCAACATTTGTGTTTGCTGAACCCAGCCAGCTTGGAACTGAGAGTCAAAACAAATCTCTGCCTCTCTTCCTCTCTTCTCTGCTTTTGGGCTGCAGTAAGGACAGTGCAGACAAGGAAATTTACCGCTATACCTGCCGAATACTTGGAACCCCAACTGCTCAGTATTTGCAAAGGTTTGTCTGTACACTTGTCTCTACACCTCCATTTGCCAGTGGAGAGAGGTTATCGGTGCATCTCCTCTTCATTGAGAGAGTGAGCAAGCTGGTTTTGTTTTTCTCTGTACCTATAAGGAATCAGAGTTTCAACCACACTCAAAGGCATAGAGGCAGAGAAAGTCACTCCACTTCCACCACTCCTGGAAGGGAATGACAGAGGCCACATACAGACAGGCTAAAATAAAGCTGCTTCGGGTCACTTTGGAGGTATGCTGTTTCAATGATGCATGTGTACTAAGAGTCCGGAAGCTGTGCCAAAGCTGCACTCTAGTCCTTAGGACTGGATCTTTGCTTTGGCGCTGCTTCTGGACTTTTAGTACACATGCATCATTTAAACAGCATACCTCCAAAGTGACCCGAAGCAGCTTTATTTTGGCCTGTCTATATGGAGCCAGAGACATTTTTGTATGTTCTTGGACTCATGTTGTGATTCAGAGATACTGCACAAAGCCAGAGTGAAACACTGGCCCAGTAGCCTTATCTTTCAAAGTATCTAAAATGTGTCAGTTCCTGGGTATATGAATGATCATGGGCTCTTGTGTGTGTGTGTATGAAATGGAGCAAATCTCTTTCAGTGATAGTAAGCATGCCTCTGGATTAGTTATGCTGTAAACTATTCCATAATTGACTTTTCCCATCTGGTTAAAGTGGCTGAAGGAAAGAGATTCCAAAACTTTTCTTTATAGGGTGGTAAATATAGTACAGTCGGACCTCCTTATAGGCAGGGTTGCCTTCCGCAGCTTTGAGCTCACGCAGAAGGCAAGCCCAGGCAGAAATAATGGGACGCATACTCGTGCTGCCACCCCGTGCACCACCGCGAGCACACACCCCATTATTTCCTATGGGGCTCGAGCCTACGCTCTTTTCTCCATACATGGGGGGAGGGGGCCTGAACGGATTCCCTGCGTATGGGGAGGGCAAACTATAGGTAATCTTTTTATTAATCACAGCACTATAATCATATATGTGTTCATGCTAGTGCTGCTATAGTACAAGTGCATATTGAAAGGCTTACTCTCCGCTGAGACTTTAAAAACCATATTTCTAAATAATTTAAATATGTTTTAGTTAAAACAGTGGGCCCTCGGTATCCACAGATTAGAGCATCTGTAGACAGCAAGCCTGCATTACCCCCAGTGGCAACATGTACACACGACTGTGCTGCTATTAGGGACAACATGACTTGAGCATCCACAGATTTTGGTATTTGCATGAAGGTCTGGAATGGATCCCCTGCCAATACCAAGGTCCCACTGTATTTTCATTTTGTTCAACGTTAATAACTTAAATACATGCATATGGGAACTTGATCTTCTGCTTTGGTCACAGCACTGAGAGAATCAGCACTCATGGATATGTTCCATGGGTTTTGTCAGTAACATGTTAGAAAAAAACACATTGATACCTTGGTTGTTTCAATGATTCTTTATGTTTTATTTGTCACTGTCTAGAGGCAGTAATTATTGTGTTCTGCTAGAAAAACAACAGGATACAACAGAAGTAGATTCTCCCAACATACCCCAAAACCATTTTTGGAGTTCTAGTATCAAGTTTTATGGTGATGTGGAAGGATGAAGTCAGAAGGGGACGAGAAAAAAAAGTTGTATTGTTGCCACCAGTGGAGTATTGCGTTAACCATTTGATTTTTTTTTTAATTCAACTTCTTTTCATGTGGTTATAAGCTAGAATTTCACTTGCTCAGAATACCCGTATTTTCCGGCATATAAGACGACTGGGCGTATAAGACGACTCCCAACTTTTCCAGTTAAAATATAGAGTTTGGGATATACTCACCGTATATCCTAACACACACCAAAAAAAATTTAAAAAAACATCAGATTTGATTTCAATGTGGTAATTTTAATTCAAATGACATGCAGGTACAGTGGTGCCTCGGGTTACGAAAGTAATTCGTTCCGCGGCCGCTTTCGTAACCCGAAAAGCCTTCGTAAGCCGAAATGCCATAGGCGCTAATGGGGAAAAGCCGCGATTCTGTGTAAAATAGCGCCGAAAAGCACCAAAAGTTTTTTCGTAACCCGAAAAAACATTCGTAACCCGGAACAATAATTCCCTATGGGATTTTTTCGTATCCCGAAAATTTCGTAACCTGGGTATTTCGTATCCCGAGGTACCACTGTACTTAGCAGGAAACCTTGTTGTATACAAAGCCTGCTTGGATTGGTCAGCTCTCCCTGCCTGCCCAGCCTTTCCTGTCTCCAAGACTATCAGAGTGGTAGCTGCTTTCATACGATCGTTGCATATGGTGGGGATGTGGCCGCAGCCGTTTTTGAGCTCCCCCCACCATATGCGGCGACCACAGATTCTCCAGTCCAGCTCAGAAGTTTCAGCACCTGCCCTATAAGATGATACCCGGCGTATAAGATGACCCCTGACTTTTGAGAAGATTTCCCTGGGTTAAAAAGTAGTCTTATACGCCTGAAAATACAGTAATTTCTTTACTCTTCTATGAGACAAAGAGGAAGAGTTGTGGCCCACTGTCTACACCTATTAAAAATTGGAGGGGGCAATTTTTTGCCTCTCCAAGTCTTTAGGAGTAGTGCCCCTCCAAGTCTTTAGGAGCTGTTATTGTCCAAAATAAAAGGGAATGCATTGTTCAGACTAGCTTGTTATATATATTTTTAAACGTACCCGTATATACTTAACTATAAGTTGACCGGCAGGTTTTGGGGCCAAAATTATGGATTCTGATATGACCCGTGACTAAGTCGAGGGTAAAACTTAGCATGTAACAAAGGATGTAAAGGCTGAAGTAAAGGAAAACGATGCTAAAGATCTTTAAAAGTTTCAACAAGTGCCACTATTTGTGTTCACCCTAAAGACTGGATGGATGAGATAGTAGAGGGAATTGATGCTTCTTTTAGGTGCTCTGAAAATAGATTAAGATCTCACCTTTCACCAGGGCATGGTTCCTTTTTTTATAAGAATTAAAATACAATACTTACGTTGACCCGTGGATAAGTCAACCCAGGTTTTTTGGATCAGTTTTTTGATTAAAATTTCTAGACTTATACATGAGTATATACAATACTCTGTTTATCTTGCATATATCTAGTGTAAATGTTTTTCCTAAAAAAAAATTTATGGTATTTTTTCACAATATTGCTGTTTCACTGACACTGTCAGGGCATTTCTAATATGGTTCTCATATAATCCTGACCTAAATCCAACATTTAGTTCTACTTAGAGTAGACCAATTGACATGAGTGTTCATCTCTGTTCCTCTCACACTGCCCAGCCATTTACCAAGTTCTTTACTGGTTTATTATTTAGACTTGTTTTAAGAATTTGTATGCATCTTGTTCACAGTGTTTCTAGCACAGCATTTATATGCCAAATATTAGTATATCTGACCTTAAAGGATTAACTCATGGTTTGTAAGATGGAAAGGCAATTCAGTCCTTGGATTGGGAAGTGGCATTCTCAGCATTAACTGTTGATTGTCAAACTGTTTACCTCTAAAATATGGAGCAGTGGAGTGGCACTGGCAAATTTTCAATGAGCTGAGCATAGAATCATAGAAGGGGCCTCATGGACCATCGAGTTCAAAACCCTACTCTCTGTGCAGAATTTCCTGTTGAAGCATCTCCAGCATGTAGCTGCCCATTTTCTTTTTAAAGATGTCCAGAGAAGGAGATCCCACCACCTCTCTGGGCAATTGGTTCCATTGCTGAACCTGCCTGTCAAGAAATGCCTTCAAATGTTCCATTGAAATCTGCTCTCCTGTAACTTCAAACCATTAGACCTGGTCCTCCCCTCTGCTGTTGTGTGCTATAAACTGTAGTGCATGGCCAAAGCAATTGAGTAACAGTTCATTCAGTTTAATCACACTACACAGTTCAAATTCAGTTTATGCATATTGCCTCATATCTGGAAATACTGTATGGAACCTGTTCTTCATGTTTTCTGTGGCAGACCCAGTATGATAACACACAGTATTAATTCCATTATTTTGATGATCAGTGTTATTCAAGCATTTTATGTCTTGAACTTTTTATAGATTACTATGATGATTAAAATTTTATTGATTTATCTATCACAATAAAATCAATGTATAACAATAAATATTTACAAAAGTTTTTAAAAGATTCAAAGTATGCTAAATAGATTCTCAGTTCAAAATAGGCAACTTAAAATCAGTTAAAATAATTTTAATAATATAATCATAAAGCATGTGCAGTCTGGATAAGATTAAAAGCTAAAAGTTTAATCCAGCTTTTCTAGTTCTTGTGCGCTAAATAGAAGATGTTTAACCTTAGGTTTCATACCACATTAAGCCCGTGCCATGATCTGAGAGCATTATTAGACTGTAAATGCTTGCAAGTTTGATGAAGACCCACCTGAAGACCCAAAATATCTAATATGTTACTTGTTTCACTTAATTAGGGACTGCTTTCAGCTGAATATGCTTAGTATTGCTTTCCTAGAATTGTGATTGTAGAGCACTCATTAAAGAGATCTGTCAGTTGAATTTTATTTGAAAAGCAAAGATGCTTTCTCTTGTACTGATTCTTCCCGACTTTTAGCTGTTAAGTGCTGTGACCCTTTGGTAGCTGTTGTCCACCATTCTGAAACTGCTCTTCTTGGAGGGTCTTTGTTTCTCCAGTTATTTGTAAGAAAACACTTGGTATACGCCATTGCTGCTATGTTAAACAGCAGTACAGAAATGAGAGATGATAATTACGAATTTGATTATTCCCCAGAAGTGACCAAACCAAAGCCTAGGCACTCAGTAAAGCGGAAACGAACAGCAGACAAGTCGACAAGCACCAGTGACCCTGTGATTGAGGATGACCATGTCCAGGTAAGGCTCCACACAGAAACCTGTTTAACCTTTCTGATAATCTAGGAGAGGGATTGTGAACCTTAGGCCTTAGGTCTGAATTCAGTTTTCCAGTTTTTCTTTGGATGGCCTGGCACTCTTCTCCACGTTAGGTATATTCCCAAATTTTGTATATATGTTTTTCCCATTCTAAAAGTTTGGTAAGTCTTACTAGCAGTAAAAACTATACGGTAATATACGCTGTGATTTTTGATCCCACTTTTTTTTGCTGGTCTCCCTTAGCCTCTGAGAATTTCTGTGAAATTGAATTCAGCCATTGGGTTGACATTTGTTCTCCACCTTGACAGATGTGCTTTTAGACTATAGAAATTGTTCTTATTTAAGGTCTTGCTCCTCTGTATACTTGGCTGCTTTTTAAAAACAAACATGTCAGAATAAAAATTGCTATCTGTCTTGAAGAAATCTCACATATTATTTACTTCCCCCCTTCTAACATATTTTACTGCTACACTTTTTGTGAAAGAATCACATTTCACTAGCAGCCAGAGTCAGCAGGCTTGCATGTTCATAATACTAATAGCAGGTAGGGAGGAGGAGAAAGTTCTAGCAATAGGATGTCCATTTAACCTGTTCTGCTGAGGATCTGAGGAGCCTAAGCAAACTTAGAAGCTGTGAGATAAGTCCTCATATACACTGGAAATTGCTGGAAGAACAAGAAACGGAGAGTAGGAATAAATGGTCAGCATTCTTAATTGAGAAATTTGAACATTGAGGCCTCTCGGGGATATGTATGGGAACCAGTGCTTTTTAATTTGTTCATAAATGACCTAGATTTAGAAGGGAGCAGCCAACTTTGCTGAAAATACGAAATAGAAAATTATTTGGCAATAATTTGACAAAATTATTTGGCAACAAACATGGATTGGGAAGATGATGTCCAAAAAGATCTCCAAAAAGGGATGTGAAATAATTTGAAATGGTTAGAACAAAAGTAGATTGGGAAGCAATAGATCTTCAAACTGGGAGGATAGGTAACAAAATGGCAAATAAGATTCATTATAAGCTAAAGTGATGCAAAACAAATTCCAAAATAAATTTTACCCTGACAGGATCTGAACCAGCAGTGACTGACCAAGAAAGAGATCTTGGTGTTGTGGTGGATAGTTCAGTGCACATGTACCAGCACTCTGCTTCTCTATAAAAGGCAAATTCCATGTTGGGCATAATTATAAAAGGAATTGGAAATAAAACTGTATTGTAATTATCAAAATCTAAGATGTGACTACCCTTTTAATACTGCATACGTATATTTGTGGCCATCACATCTGAAACATATTGTAGAACTAGAGGGGGGGGGGGGGGGAGAAAAGGGCAACTCGAATGAACTGTTATGGGGAAAGTTCACAGTGCCACTTGTAGGAGTCAGTATAAGCCAAAGTATTATATATCATTTTCTCTTCCTGTGGTTTCTAATGTTAACATCAGCAGTGGCAAACAAATGTCTTTAATATCCCCCCCCCCCCCCGTCCCACATCCAACATTAGATCAGAACAGAAGAACATGATGCTAAATGAAATCAAAGGATTATTGGATCCAATATTCTCTTGACATAGTTGCCATTCAGTTTTCTATGGGAAATCCATCATCAGGTCAGAGGGTCCTAACCCACTACACAGTTAAATTACTATGATTCCACTTTATCTGATGTGGCTGCATTCTGTGGAATCCTGGAATCCTAGTTTGGTCAGAGGCACCTGAGGTGTTCCCTAACTGAGAATTCTTAAGGTCCCTCCCCAAACTGCCAGTTCCAGGGTTCTCTAGGACATTGCCACAGCAGTTAGAGTGGAACCATGGTGTTATAATTGTGTATTAGAAAGAGCCTAGGAGTGCTACTGTTCCTCCTCCTCATGCTTCCCAGCAACTGCATACTGTCTGTGATACATGATCCATGGCCATCCTGATCAGTAGTCATTGATGATTCTATACTGCACAAAACTAACAAACCTATCCATTCCCTTTTCAAAGCTTTCTGAGTATGCAACCAAAAGCACATCGTATGGCAGTAAGCACTACAGTTTAAGTAGACACTGTGAGAAGAAGTACTTCTTTTTTAGCCTTTCTGAATTGAGATTTACAGATTGTTTTTCATTTATTATTTGTACACATTTGTATCATTTATCATTTTTAACATTAATTCCCCAGGTTCTGACTCTGAAATCAAAAAACCTTGTTGGGATTACTTTAACAAACTGTGGCATAACAGACCTGGTGCTGAAAGACTGCCCTAAAATGATGTTCATTCATGGTATGTATGATTTGATAGATTATGAGAAATTGATTAAATTGTCTTTTCACCAGATGGAGTACATCCCTCATTTTAACTAGCTGCTTTGTGTACTTCTTGTTTTTACTCTTTAAATAAACAAGCATTTCTTGTTTATATCTCTGAACGTAATCAATTGAAAGAAATTAATATAGCTTGAGTAACCTTATTTGAAATGTCTGGGTCTAGAAGTGTTTCAGAGTTGGGAACTTTTTGGGATGTTGTAATACAAATAGTGTGGTACATACCTGTCCTGTATTTATGAGGCTAGAGACAGATGAGAGAGACACGAAAATGGAGAAAGATATGAGGATCTGTGGAATGTGGAGATCCAAGTGTAGTGCTTGGTATGAATCCATGTCTCCCACCATTTCACAGAACTTTCCATCTCTCTCTAACCTTGAATCTCTCCCTAGCTTCTATAGGTATGTACTATCCTAGTTATGGTATATTACAAAATCCAAAACAAAATATAGCAAATATTTCAAAATTTGAAGCCTCGAAGCATCATGTCGGCACTCAAAAGGTTTCGGCTTTTGTGTTCAGATTTCGGATTTCCAGATTAGGGATGTTCAACCTTTACTACAGTAATAAATGCTGTTCTGTGTCATATTTTATCTCCATTTCTAGATGGCATATAACTCTTACATAGAAGGAATGGGAAGTACCTGCAGTCATTATTTTTTCAGTGTCACCTGAACGAAGATTCTGTTTAGGCTGTAGCAGGGAGGGGACAGAGAACCTAGGGTATTGTTCCCTCAAACGATAATTTGTTTTATTCTGAAATTCCCCAAAATTTCTAGTTTTGCATTTGAGCATTTCAAAAACAGCTTAGGCATCCAGACAAAAGGATATGGTAGCATCCAGCCACATGCCCGCCCACCCCAAACACTAACCCTTCATGAACTTGTGAAAATATTGTACATGTACAAGGAAACTTTTCAGTGCCTTTACACTTTTTATGCTACAGGACTCAGTTGAAGTACATCTACAGCTGTGTATGAAAACTTCCCACCTTTGATCTATGTTGTGTGCCTTCAAGTCATTTCTGACTTATGACCCTAAGGCAAACCTATAATGGGCTTTTCTTGGCAAGATTTGTTCAGAAGGGATTTGCTGTTGCTTTCCTCTGAGGCTTAGAGAGTATGGCATGCCCATAGTCAGCCAGTGGATTTCCATGGCTGTGCAGGGTTTTGAACCCTAATCTGTTAGTCTCCTGGTCCAACACTCAAACCACTACATCACTCTGGTATCTAGATGTTAAGTGCATCATCAGGCAACAACAAATTTGGCACTCTTGCCTTTTGAAAGTAATATACCTGAAGGAATGTTAAGTGAACAGTTTCTCTGCATATTTGCAGAGAATTCTTGGCTCATTAGACTTTGCTAACAGTTCACATCTATGACAATCGTCCTTCCGTTCTCACAGACTTGAGATCTGTGATACTGAATATTCACGGAGGATTGACCTCCATTAATTTCAATGGGACTCCTATGGGGCTTGAATATCAGTGAGTCTCTGTTTTCAGAGGAGATCTGAAACAGATTCCTCACGAAAACAGGGCCGACTGTATGGTACGATGTTTTGCATAATATGCATTTACTTCCTAGTAACCATTGTTTTGTTTACAGATCTATTTTGAATGTGGAAAATAGTGTGTTTTAGTTTGATTTGCTTTTTGAGAGCTTCTCAGCATTCTAATTAAAATGCATTAATTTATGTGTGTGGTGCGGGGTGTCATTACCTATAAAACCCTTTTGCCACACAAACCTTTTTGTAATGACAAGTGCTCATACTCTTCTGCCCAACCCAGTAAATATTGCCTTGCTGCACCCCTGATTCTCTTGTTAATTGACCAATGCACTCCTTATTTTTCCGGGTTAAAAACATTGCTTCCACTCATAGAATCTCATAGAATCATAGAGTTGGAAGAGACCTCAAGGGCCATCCAGTCCAACCCCATTCTGCCATGCAGGAAATATAAATCGAAACATCCCCGACAGATGGCTGTCCAGCCTCTGTTTAAAGACCTCCAAGGAAGGAGACTCCACTACACACCGAGAATTAGTGGTTCTTAGTGATGCTCAGACTGGAGGGCTTTGGGGAAATTTATCTGGGATAGAAAACAAAAGCTAAAAACCCTCCTGCTATGAGTGGCTGCTTGTCAGTGATACTGAGAACAGGGAACATTTTTGGGATTCCTCCTGGGCAGAAAACCCTCCTCCTCATCCGTAAACGTAAATGCCTGCTTCTTGGACATGGCTCCAGAATGAGCTGAGACCCCTCCCCACTGGTAGTGATGCTGAGGGCGGGGGCCCTTTCTCAGTATGAATGCAGTCTCCGAGAGGCCTAAAAAGAACCTGCTTCCAGCGGGTTCTTTTTACACTGTGTGTGAGGCGCCATTGGCACGCTCGGGAGTGATCATGACTTCCACACGGTGCTGTTTGGGTGCTGCACCGTGCGGCCGTCATTGTCGCACGCCCCGTGTGGATGGGGGCACAGCAAGATGGCGCCCCGTGTGCCAATAGTAGAGCTAGGCGTGTGTGGATGCCCAGCCCTACCTAAGCCTAATTTCAGTGATAGGCTGTACCAGGCCTCAGCCAGTTGATCTTGCTGCTGAAGAATTTAGTAAATGCTGAGGTATATTAGCAATCTGGCAGCACAATCTGACAGCAGTATAGTATTTATTCTGTAATAGGGTATCTGCTTTTAATTATAACATAAATTTGCATGAAAGGTAAACTTTATGTCTTGTATACTGTAATAATTTAATTCTATTTTAGTGTTTTCTTTTGTATGTTTTAATTGTATTGTTCTTTTAAATTGTAATCTGCTCTGAGTTCCAGTTTTAGAGAAAAAGCGAGAAGAAATAATAGTAATAATAATAGTAGTAGTAGTAGTAGTAGTAATATGTAGAGAGATCTTGAAGCATCCTTGAGACTAACTGAAAGAAAGATGTTGGCAGCATGAATTTTCATAGACTTCAGTCTATGTCCTCAGATGCTTTTGGTGGAGATATTTGAATGACAGTAGTAGTAGTAGTAGTAGTAGTTATTGACTGTAGGTTTTCACATCCTGTAATTTGTAGCCACCAGATGCCGTGTACTTAAGCACTTAAAAGTAGAGAATGCACCCATTGTCAATCGATTTGACTATGCTCAGTGCAAGAAATTCAATATGGATCAAGTCCTGGATCAAATCCTGCGGATGCCACCAGAGAGAAACCGGATAATTTATCTTCGTCCCATGCAACAGGTATCCAGATGGCTTGCATTTAATCAGAATGAAACTTCTTGCCAATTTAAGTATTCTGTCAAATATTGCATATTTTACATTGAAGTTCCAAGTATGAATTAGGGATGACTTTAAAAGCCACTTTGTTTCTCTGTCTTCATGCTTTTCTCTGTGGTCTTGCAATATGTTGCAAGTAAAATGCCTTTAGGGCTGAAGCACCTAAGGGAACATTTCAGCTTTCTGTTCCTTGAGGGAACTAATTTTTGTTTTGTTCATAAAAAGCTGGAATGGGTGTGACACTCTGATATCATGTCCACTGTAGATCATAGACACCACATTAGTACTACTCATAACACTGTCCCACGTGAGAGATTTGTATTTATGTTTGCATTTATCTTCCTCTACCATTTCTAATTAAAGTGTTTAGTCTTTTATGAGGCCTTTTTCTTTGAGCAGTGCTTCTTTGTTGTATGAATAGAGCAAGGGCTTGCTTGGCAAGTAAACATTCAAATAGGTAAGCTAAGCACCTCACGTTTACTGAATGTTAAAGTCTGCTGTACCTAACAAGCACTATCCTGACATTCACTTGGTAGCATAACTGTATGGTAGCTCAGACAATAACCTGAAACAGTCTCAAAAGTCCTAAAATTTTGACAGCTAAACTATTCAGTGAAAACAGAGGAAAGTTGAAATGATGACATCATTAAAGCAAGTAGCAAACAATAAACTAGAAACTGGTTGCCTCTGAATACAGTAAGGATGGAGAGCATTGGTGCATTCACTCAATTAGTGATTACTGTATTTTTTTTTAAGAAAGAGTACACCTTAGCACTGGTTAGAAGATGTTGGCAGTGCTTTGCTGGGACTGGGACTGCTGAGGTATAGGCATACCTCAGTTAGCAAAGTCCTGGGCATTACTTCTTTAACGATATTTGGTACCAGAGGCAGAAATAACCTGAAAAGAATAGGAATTGGTTCTTACATCACAAAAAACAAAAACATGTTCTACATGTTTCAGCAACTTTTTATTCAAACTTAACAATATTCACGTATCAAATGAAACAGCCTGGTCAGGTGAGCCTTGCATAAATAAGCAAAAACATTTTGGACCTTTCAAAGACTACTTGAAAGTTTTTTCCAAAATGCGTCTAGGGATGAATTTTCTTTCTTCCAGTGTAGCCTCCAATTTTCATGATTTCTGTTTTGATGGCCAGATCTATGATCCCCCTCTTTTAACATGCTGGGTAGCTGGTGTGGCAGTCTCATCCACTTTCCCTTTTCTCTCTGTTCACTAGTCTCAGGTGTTCAGTAAGGAATTCTGCTTACCTTGCCTGCTGTAGGCAGACACACACAACTACAGTAGGATTGGGTAGAGTAGAATCCCATTCTTTCCTGGCTCAAGCTTTAGTGCATTATTTAGTATAGCAAAATAACAAAAGTCTGTGTTTCTCCAGCCTTCTTTCACCATTCTCCCAATGCCTTTGATCCTAAAACCAAACCCAAACAAAACAAAAATTCTCCAGGGAGACAGAGGTGAAGGAGGAAGGAGAGAGACTAGGCAGGCACAAAAAGACTTCATAAAAAGAATTTTCTTTGTCAGAGTTTTTGTTACTGGGCAAGGCTTTGTCAGAAGCTTTGTTAGTTCATGCAGATGCCTGTATGAAATGTCTTCATTTTGCACTTAAAATCTCCAGTGTGTTTATGGTCTTTTCCTCTTTATTGCTGTCTCTAAAGAGAGATTGTGACACATTTGTCAGCAAATCAAGATGGATGATCAGGGTCTGTAAATTTTGTATGTGTATTTTGCTCTTTTTTCTAAATTGTAAATAATACTGTGTGTTTTTTCTACAGGTTGATACACTAACTCTAGAACAAAAGATTTTTAGTGGGCCATACCCATACCACATCTGTGTAATTCATGAGTTTAGTAATCCTCCAAATGTTCGCAACAAGGTGCGGATTCGCAGCTGGATGGATACAATAGCAAACATTAATCAGTAAGTCTCATATTGTCTTTATTGCCCTTCCAGCATCACCCCCCCCCCCCCCCCCGGCAATAGGTCTTTGACATATGGATAGGTAAATAGATATGCAGATGAGGAAACACTTGTAATAAGCATGGAGTATTTTCATTACATTTCATAAGAATATTTTCCAGCTTTAGAATTAAGGTCCTGATATTTCAGGTAGGCCAATTCCCTAGCTCTGCTTACCTGGCTTTCCTGTTCCTTTGTGAAATGTGAAAAGGAGAGGTGAGATGTTCATGGCATAGTTAAGAATTTAGTGTATTAGAAATGCCCTTTTTTCAGCAGCATTTTTATCTTTCCTGATGAATTTATACACTTTTCTGTTCTTTTTTAGTGGGTTCCCATTAATAGGAAATTGTCCAGTCGACTGTCCTGACCATTATTATTTTATTGGCTACATCTTTCATGCTTTTCATTATTTCGAGGAAGCCATTTTGAAATCCTGTTTCAGTTCTGATAGTGTCAGGCCTATCCTACAGCCATCAGGGTTGTTCATTATATTTGCATCTTGTGTAAATCTCAGTGATTCAGCCGAACTCCTCTTTTGTCTCACCCTCTCAGCTTGAGAGGGCCTTCCTTATGAGCAAGTGGAAGGAGGTTAGATCCAAATCCAGAGACTGCAGTATCCAGTACATTATAGCCTATTCTCACCTTTTCAAGTTATTTCCATATATATTCCATTGATACTCTTTTTTTTCCCTCACTGTCCTTCAGAGAGCTAATTAAATATGAATTCTTCCCTGAAGCCACACGAACAGAAGATGATCTGAAAAAATACACCAAATACCCTTGGGGGAGAGATATTTACACTCTAGAAGGTAAGCAATAAGAGACCTAAAGACAAACTATGTATATATTTATCAGGGTTTTCAGAGTTAAATCTTGCATGTTAGCAAAAACAAAAAAGTAATTTTTGGACTTAGAGTCACAAACTGGCTCTTACTAGATGAGAACATGGGAACATCTGTTAAAGAGTGTCTAGAGTGTTTTTCAAATCTAAATATCCAGATGTTGTTGGAAAAACTATGGGTGTGTTGAGTGGTATACTTTGCAAAAAAAAAAAAAAGCTCTCTTTATGCCAAGAAGGCAGGGCTAGTATGTGCAGCCTCAGCCTCCTGGCTTCTATGTGTACATCTCACCCTGATTATGTGTCCTGAACTTTGTTTCCTGGATTGGCCTCTAGGTGGAAAGAGAGGATTACAACTAAAACAGTCCTTTCCTTATTTTCTCTCAATTTGCCTGTTTTAGGTGTTGTGGATGGGGCTCCCTACTCCATGATTACTGATTTCCCTTGGTTAAGGTCACTCAGGACAGCTGAGCCTAATGGCTATGCTAGATATGATTTTGAGGATGACGAAAAAAGTAAGTGAATGTAAGATTGCCCTTCTGTTTGAAATCACCTGAAGTACTGAACATAAAAGGCAAATACCACTTCCTTTAAAAAATGGCCAGGAGATCTGAGGAAATGCCTTTGAGCCATATGTTCCCTCCTGTTCATTAAATTCTGAAAGCAAGGCCTTGCTTTGTATTCCAGTGATTAAGCAGGTTCTTATTTTAGGGCAGAGGTGAGAGCATTTTCTGTAGTTGTGCCTGTGTTTGGAACTGTCCTTCACACTGAGGCACAGAGTATGATTTTTCAGCATTAGAAGGGTCATTTCCTGATCCTTCATGTACCTTTTTGCTAATTATTTGTGTACCTTTCACCAGCTTCAGCTAGGGTTGCCAGCTTTTCAAAACAGGAAAAAGAGACAGCTGAAATTCATGGCATCCAGCATTGATAGTCAGGAAGTAGCTATTAACAAGTTTAAAGTTAACTTTGCCACGTGCTTCTCTGTAAAATAAACATCTGGTCCAAATTTATGAATTGCATGG
>NC_056523.1:113439249-113602183 GCF_019175285.1 Sceloporus undulatus | reverse complement strand
TACTCGAAATTTTACTTTTATGAAGGACCCACACCACAGAATATTTGTTTTTTTTTTTTTATAAATATTTTTATTGAGTGTAGATGAAAGTTTACAAACACGTTCTTTGTTATTATTTATCATCACCAGTCTCATATATCATCTTATTTACAGAGGAAAAACGCAAAAACAAACAAAGAAAGGAAAAAAAAAATAATAATCCCAGACATCCTATATACTAATAATAATAATAATAAAAAAAAAAACCCTCCTTCCCCTATAATATTTTCGCTTGACATACATTCGAGCTTTTTCTCCAAAGCATTTCTTTACCTATAGCAGAATCTTCATCTGCTTCTTCACATTACCAACCTGCGTTTCATTAATAGATACAATGTATATAATTATTCACTATGGACCCATGCTTAATTTCTTCTATTGTTCATTCTAGTTGATCTAACTTGAACAAATTATGAACTTGGTAATTAATTGGGATGTAAAATATTACATATAATATTTGAAGCTCTGGCCGTAGACCATGTGATCCTCCGAGGAGAATATTCTTTATAAAGATGATAAAGCTAGAAATAAAGTGATAATGTATATTTGTATATATATATGTTTTATATGTATAACCCCCATTCTTTCTGATTTTAGGGATTACTGTACCATTCATCTTCTTCTTATCCATTCATAATTTATTTATATTTTATAACTCTTTACTTCATTAAGATGTCTGCATTTATGACCAATGTTTTTCACAAAAAAGTCTAAAATTATTCCAATCATTATTTATTTTTTCAGTGTCGTTTCCCCTTATAATATTTGTTAACCTATCTAATTCCACCATTTCTATAGATTTTTTCAACCAATCATCTATTGAGGGGGTTTCTTTATTTTTCCACATTTTTGCGTAAACAATTCTTGCAGCTGTAATTAAATACAACAAAATCTTCAAATGTTTCCTTTCTTCTTTGCTTTCCAAAATACTTAATAGAAATATTTCTGGTTTAAATTGAATTTGGATGCCGAGAATTTTCTGCATACAATTATGTACTGCCTTCCAATATTTATTTACTTTGGTGCAAGTCCACCACATGTGATATAATGAACCAATCCTTTTATTACATTTCCAACAGTTTCCCTTCCCTTTTTTATTCATTTTAGCCAATTTACTGGGTGAAAAATACCAACGATGTGTCATTTTAAATATATTTTCTTTTATATCCATTGAGGCGGTAAATTTAATATCGTTGCACCAAAGCCTTTCCCAATTTTCCAAATTCAAAGAGCGCCCTATGTTACTTGCCCATTTTAAAGTGGATTCTTTTATAACCTCCTCCTCTAATTCTCTTTCTAGAAGTAGTGAGTATAATTTAGATATTTTCGATTTCTTTGTTTTGAAAATAATTTTATCTAATTCATTTTCCAATTTTGAGATCCCTTTGTCTTTAATGTCTATTTTAAACCTCTCCTTAAGTTGTCTGTAAGGAAACCAAGAACACATATAATTATTTTCCCGTAATTCTTCAACTGATCGTATCTCAGGTTCTTGATCATCCCATTTTAATAAATCTGAGTATCTTAATGGAGTATCTTCCTTTGAGACTATCTCAATTTTCCATGCTTCTTGGGGTGATATCCAAATTGGAATCTTAGTGTAAAATTTTGCCTTTACTTTTTCCCATACTAACAATAATGATTTCCTAATGATATGATTTTCAAATTGTTTATTTGCATTTACTCTATTATAAGCTAAATACCCGTGCCATCCAAATATTTTGTTAAAACCTTCCAAATTTAACATTTTTTTATCTGTTAAAGAAATCCAATCTATAACCCATATAAAGGCACACGCAAAATAAAGATATTTAAGATCTGGAACACCAAAACCACCTCTATTTTTTGAATCCTTCATCACTTTCCATTTTATTCTTGGTTTCTTCCCTCCCCATATGAATTTCGAGATTTCTGTTTCCCATGGTTTGAATATTCTATCATTCTGTATGATTGGAATGTTTTGAAATAAGAAATTTAATTTAGGTAATATAGACATTTTAATTGCCGAAATCCTACCCATCAATGATAAATTAAGATTTTTCCACCTTTGTAAGTCTTCCCTTATTCTTTTCCATGTTGTTTCGTAGTTGTTATCAAATAATTCTGAATTCTTCCCTGATAATATTATTCCTAAATATTTAACCTTTTTATTGGGTAAACATCCTATATCCTTCTGTATTTTTTCTATTTCTATTTTAGACATATTTATTGGCAAAAAGTTGGATTTTATTTTATTTACCTTTAGTCCCGCGAACTTCCAAAATTCTTCCATCTCCATCATTATTTTCTGTATACTTTCTCTGGGTTCTTCTACTATTAAGGCCAGATCGTCAGCATATGCTCGTACTTTGTATTCTATATTTCTAATCTTTGTTCCTCGAATTTCTTTATTGTTACGAATTTTGTTAAGAAGTACTTCCATACATAAAATAAATAATAAAGGAGAAAGAGGACATCCCTGTCTCGTTCCTTTCATAATTTTACAGTAGTCTGATAATTCCCCATTAATTATAATTTGAGCTGATTGCTTTGAATATATTGTTTTGATCCATTTTACAAAATTTGGGCCCGCATCTATAATTTCCAATATCTTAAACATAAAATTCCAATTGATTGAGTCAAATGCTTTCTCGATGTCCAAAAATAAAATTGCTGCTTTTGTACTAGGGTTTTTTTCATAATATTCCACCATGTCTATCATTGTTCTTAAATTTTGTCTCATGTGCCTATTGGGTAAAAATCCGGTTTGGTCGTCTTTTATAAAATCCTGTAAAATTTTTCTTAATCTTTTTGCCAATATTGATGTGAAAAGTTTGTAATCTAAGTTCAACAAGGATATGGGCCTATAATTTTGAGGTTCCGTTAAATCTTTATCCGGTTTAGGAAGTAGAGTTATGAAAGCATTTGACCACGACTCCGGGGTTCCATTATTCTTAATATCATTAAAAGTTATATAGATCAAATTAGATAATTCTTCCTGTAATTTTTTTATAATAAACTGCTGTGAATCCGTCTGGTCCCGGGGCTTTCCCTTGTTTCATTTCCTTGATTCCTTCCAATATCTCCATCATTGTAATATTAGAGTTTAAATATTCTTTCTGCTGATTGGTTAATGTGTTTAAACCATGATTATGCAAATAAATTTCACACTTTCTTTCCCAATTTTTGTTGGCTTCCTTCTCATGATATAGTTTATTAAAGAAGTTTATAAATATTTTTTGAATCCTCTTTGAATTTGTTACTATTTCTTTACCATCTTTCATTTTCAAAATCGCTTTTTTTTCTCGTTCCTTCCTCAATTTATATGCTAATAATTTCCCAGATTTATTTCCCCCTTCAAATTCTTTTTGTTTCAGTCTTTGTAATTTTTTCCCAATTTGCTCTGTTATTACTTCCCCCAACTGGTCCCTCAATAATTTAATTTGTTCTAAAATTTTGCTGTTTGCGAGATCTTTACTCAATTCTATTTCTTTCATTCGAATTTGTTGGTTTATAAATTCATATTTTTTTCTTTTTTCTTTATTCCATTCTGCATTTTTTTGAATAAAAAACCCACGCATCACAGCCTTAGATGCCTCCCAGACTATTTGAATATTGGTACCCTTATCTAAATTCTCTGCACAATAATTTCTTAGATACTCCTTTGCTTGAGAAGCAATTTTTTCGTTACTTAATAAAAATTCATTAAGTCTCCAGGATCTTTTTTTCTTTTCCCCCTTAAGTTTCAATATTATTGGATTATGATCCGAAATTTTTTTTGCTCTTATCTCTGTCTCTAATACTTCACTCATTACTCCTGCTGATACCAAAAAAAAGTCAATTCTAGAGTTGGATTTGTGTACTTCTGAAAAATACGTATATTCCCTAGATGTTCCATTCAATAATCTCCATGGATCAATTAAAGTCAGTAGTTCAGACATCTTAAAGAAGGAAAGAGGTAATTTGCCCTGATTTTTCTTTATAGATTTCTTTTTGATTGATTCCCTATCCACAGATGGATTTATTACCCCGTTCCAATCCCCAAAGCATATATAATTTTCATATTCCAATTGAATTAATTTGTTTGTAAGTTCCTTATAAAAGTTGGCTTTATTTTCAAGAGGCCCATAAACGTTCAGTAAAAAGAAACATTTTCCATCTAATTGAATTTCAACCCCTATATATCTTCCTCCCTCGTCATTGATTATTTCTTTGGCTTGGATCTGATTGGAGATATAGATTGCTACACCACTTTTTTTTTTTTTTGTTTTAGCAGAAACAAACAATTGGCCTAGTTTATGATTAGTCAAATATTTCACATCTTTTTTTCTAATATGAGTTTCCTGGATACCACATATTTGCACCTTCTCTTTTTCCAGTATGTGAAAAATCTGCCTTCTTTTATGAGCTGAGTTTAGTCCGCGTACATTCCAAGATAATATTGTGGTCATAATTATTTAGCCTATGTACAATTCTTCAGAGTATAAGCCAATTGATGGTTCCCAAAATTTATTCACTCCAATTAATTCCAAATCTTCTTCAACCGAAATACTTAACCCTCCCGCTGCACCGCTCTGAAGTTCCCCCTCCTCTTCATCCACCTCGTCTGTGTTCATCTTATCTTCTGTCACCTCTGTCTTGTTTTCTTCATCCTGTTTATTTGCATTATTCTTTGGATTTTTTTGCTCTTTACTCCGTCCTTTTATGAAGGACCCACACCACAGAATATTTGGTGGGGGAGAGTTATGATTGGCATCTTGATTGTAAGCCGCTCTGATAGCCTTTAGGGCTGAAGGGTGGGGTATAAATACCATAAATAAATAAATATAAATAAATAAATTGTTTGGCCTATATAAAAGTGAAAAGCTTTCTAACTCTCAAGTGGGGAACAACCCTTGAAATAAGGGGCCTCTGCCAGCCTTATTTAGGGACAATTTTTCTCATCCTCAAATAAGTGGCAGCGCATATAATACCTTGCACCCCTAGCTCCAGCTGATGCAGACAAAGCACTACCTCTCCGGACAAAGTGAGTCTTGCTATAGGGATTTATGCTTTAAATACAACAACTATTTTGTAAAGCAGTACTGTTGACTGTTCTGCAGTAGCATACCCTAGTTTGTTAATTTTTACACTTGAGTTTCAAGTGCCTGATGTCATATGGCTAAAACAGAGTTTTTGTAATTCTAGGGAGACTGCCTTTTACAACTGTTCTTTTTTCCCCTGTATATTTTAGCTACTATTTATGCTCCCAGAAGAAAAGGACAGCTGTCAGCAGACATCTGCATGGAAACCATAGGCGAGGAGATCTCTGAGCTTCGTCAGATGAAGAAAGGTGTATTCCAGAGGGTGGTAGCGATCTTCATCCATTATTGTGATGTCAATGGGGAACCAGTTGAGGATGACTACATCTGAATGGATCAGGCTGCTGGCTTTCAGCCTTTCCTAGCTTTTGACTGGCATTAACAGTGGAGAAAAAGCACTGAGTGCTTGCGTACACCAAGAAGTCTTGGAATTTGTGTGGTTCACATTTGCCCAGTGCTGCTGGAATAGTTTGTAGTAAACGTAAAATGAGACATTGAATTGTATGTAGAGGACTCTACACAGGGGGGAAAGAACTTTCTTAAAGTTGACTTTATTTCATGTCTATATTATGAAATTTAATTTAAGTTCCATTTTAATGAAGGCAATTATGTCAAGGGAGAAAAAGTTTGAACTTCTTAGCTAATATGATTCATAGCAGTATTTTTGTTGGTTTGCCACAAGCAAATCCCCCACGTGCTATGTTCAGGACCCACAAGAAGTCTTTTAAACTGTGCCTTTTTTCCCCCTCTTGAGTATCTAAGAGTACATTTTGAGTAAATCTGCTGAACAGACTTTTGAGTTGTGTGCATTTTTGAAGAAAAAGTAAATTGAAGGTGCTAAACCAGTGAAGAATGACAGAAGTGGGAGGAGCAGCCATGTGAATGATCTATAAAAACTGTTATTGGAGGATTTTTGTTTTGTTTTGTTTTTTAAAAATGCAAAGTAAGACCAACCTTTGATTTCAGAATCTGTTAAATTAAAACCTTGTGAGTCAGGGTGAGCACGATTAATAACAAAAAGCAATAAATTTAAATATATTTTCTGTTTCAGTTTCCTCCTTCGGTAGTATATTGATTTCTAAAAAGATGCAAGTGTATTATGGAAAGCTCAGTAAATGTAGACCTGCAATTTCCATGTTTGGCTGCTAATGTTACTTCTGCCTGAATTCTGTAATGCTCATTGTGCCTCTAAATGGCTGATCTGCACAGAGTGCATTTCCACAAAGCCCTTTTCTAGGAAATAATAAATCAGTGTAGCTGTTAACATACTCTTCTGATGGGGACATAAAAATCTGGTGAAACAAAAATAATAAATCCTGTTATAAGAATGTGGAAACTTCTAACTTAAAATCATAGCCCCAGTTATTGCCACCAGTTTGCTGTGCTCTTGGGATACTTCTATGAATTGAGCCCTATGATACTTAACACACTGAGTTACTGCTCAGTTCAGTCCAGACATGCTTTTTGTTAATGGCTGTTGGTTATGTCTGTAAATGTTTCTGCTAGGTTTTTCTTGCTGATAACCAAAAGGAGATAGTGATTGTGTTTGACCCCATTGTTGATGTGCTCTTCTTTGAATAAAAACCTCAGGATGCCATAAAGCCTGTAGGTGGAAATTACAGTACAGTACCACACTACTTTTGTCTGGCTAGCCTTGAGATGGCCTAAATGCTTGCTTAAGACACTTGATTAAACAAGATTACCAGTTATATTGAGTCACATACAGACACTGGAAAATTAGATCATCAAAGTTCAAGTAAAAAATCTGATGTTTGGTCTAAAATTCAATCTCCGTAAGATCCCTTGATAGTTTCTAATTTGTGTCAAAATACACTAAGGTGCGGTACACACGGTGCTAAAGCACCGTGCTGGCGCGGTATTAAGGTTAAGAGACCGCACGGCAACCGAACAGTCCCTAACCCTAGTACGGCATGGGGCTGTAACAATGGTGGTGCCATTGACGTGACGAACGCATAGCATCTGCATGTTGCGCTGTGTCTGTGATGTCTGCCCTGTGGGGTAAAAAGAACCCATTTTTCACAGGTACTTTTGCCTCCGCAGGGAAGCCGCGCGGTTTGGCGGTTGCAGCTTCCCTGCGGAGGAAAAACAGGCACCGGCAGGCCTCCCTTTTGAGGAGGTCTGTACCGCGCCAATGTTAGGCTATGAACAAACAAGGTGGCCCTGAAGAGTAACATGATCATCAAGAGGTATAAGCAAACCAATAGGGCTGCAGTCTTTCCCATCCTATTTTGATACAGGTCATTGCTCAAGGCAATCAAGGTAATCTCATACCCATATCAGAGCATAGGCACAAGTGAAATGGATCCGGGTAATCAGTATTATCCATACTGAGTCATTCTTATAAAGAATAAATAAAAATACAACCAGTAGTACAAGATCAAGTCACAATTTGTTCTTAAGCCAGGCAAACTTCCATAAAGTTTGAAGCTATATGACACAATGTAGTCCTCTAGATTATAATGGGTGCTGAGCAGATTGCATGCAAAAGGGCCAGATGCTGACCCAGAGATGTTATCCAGACAATAATTTAGTAGACATCATGTAAGCTGCCCTTTGTCAGTTCTGGGTTGAAACAGTTACAAGAAAAAATATTCTAAGTATAATATTTATGGTTGGCTTTGATAGACTCACTGCTGGGAAGTTGGCAATTATTAAAAGTGTGAAAGATTGAAAGTCAAGACAGTGCCCTGTGGTTAACTTATGGATAGACACACTGTTTTACTGATATGGCACATGGGAGGAGATACTGAGATGTTTGCTTGGAACACTTGGCAGATACTTAGGTGCGCTACAGACCGTCCTTAAAGGACAGTCTGGTGGCGGTGCCATTTGTGCTGCTGGCAAAACGCAGCGGATATACCGCACAGCTTGGTGGTGGCAAGAAAAAGAAGCTGCAAAAAGTGGCTTCTTTTTGCGGCGTGCCAGTGATGCCGCAGTGCGTCATTGGCGCACTCATGACGTCACCTGGGCGCCGCGACATGCGGGTGCTAGGTGTCTGTTACGTCAAAATGGTGGCACCCATGTTAGCAGGGCGCCGCCATTTTGTACGTACTCTGTACGTACTAGGGATGCGGGCGTCTAAAAGAGACGCCCCCAGGCAACCCTAGTACGTACGGAGTACATACTTGGGTGCCTGTCTGTAGCACGCCTTACAGATCCTTTTGTTTAGTCTGATGCTATTAGTGACCCAAAGACATGGATATTAGTATATGTCTACTACCCAGAAAATGGGTAAAACAACAAAACATCTAACAAAGAAGTTCCTTTTCACAAAATCTTTTTGTGCCCTGCCAGCCCCTTCACCTTTCCTCTCACCTGGTTAGCTGGAATTTTTTGCACCATTGACTGGAAGAGTGGTGAAGGAGGATTGGAGGAACACAGAATAGGTGTTGGGTTGTAGCAGCATGTCTGCAGTAAGTCTATGCTAGCTGGCCCTGTTGTACCTTTATGTGCCTCCCTACAACAGGTTAGGTAGGCAGCAGCTACCACCACAGTTCCTTACTTAGTGTTTGTGAATAGCAAAAGAGAGATAAAGGAGAGTGTGGATAAGCCTGCTTCATTAGCTACCCCTCCCACCCAACATGTTTTTAAAAAGCTCTATACATTTGGTCACCAAAATTGAAATTATTAAAAAGTGAACGCCAGTGGGAAAAAAAATTCTCTGGATGTATTTTGGAAGTAGTTTTCAAGTGATCTATAGAGTATGCAAAATATTTTTGTTAATTTGTGCATGACTTACCTGATTTGGCAGCAGTTCATATGAGCGTATTGTTAATATCTTGCTGAAACATGTTGAACTTCTCTGTGTGTGTGTGTGCGCGCGCTAAGAACTTACTCCTAATCTTTCTGTGTTATTTTTGCCTTTTGTACCATTTTTTCTTTTAAAGTAATAATATCCCAAAATGCATCTACTTTGTTAACTTTGATATACTTGTATTGTAGAATCATAGAATAATAGAGTTGGAAGAGACTGCAAGGGCCATCCAGTCCAACCCCCTGCCATGCAGGAAATCTCAATCAAAGCATCCCCGACAGATGACCATCCAGCCTCTATTTAAAGACCTCCTCACCCTGTAAATTCACAATTTACTCTGGTTTCCCTCCCGTTTTCTCACTTCTACTTTTTTTTTTTTTTGTCTTTGTACATGTCTTCAAGTCACCTGCCAACGTACAGCAACCCCATGAATTTCATAGGGTTTTCTTATTCAGGTGGTTTTGCCAGTTTCTTCCACTGAAATGTAGCCTACAGCACTTGGTGTTCATTGCTGGTCTCCCATCCAAAGTACTAATCAGAGCTGACTCTGATTAGCATCCAACATGTCTGTAGAGTAAGAATCTGGGATTTTTCCCCCTTAATGTTATGTATGCTAAAACTTCTTGTTGCTATGAATTACTATAAACTCAACTGTGAAAAAGATTTTAAAATTGTTGAGGGTGGGGCTTTGTGAAACCCAGGTATAAACACACTGTTGTGTGCTTGGTGAGCAAGATCTGCAGGCTTCAGTTCACGGCACTGTTCTTTGTACCTTAGTTTGCAAAATGAGTAAACATAAGTGCACTTAATCAAAATTGCTTAGATAGGTCGTACAACTCATTTTGATACAGAGTTTGTGTTTCTTTGGTACAAAACATAAGAAGGGATCTGACGGGTGAGCTCAAATGTTTGCTGAGATCGCATAATTGAAACCAGATGTCTACGTGAAGCCCACAAGTAAGGTATGAGCACAATAACCCTTGTCTTCTGTTGTTCTCCTGCAGGTGCTATTCAGACACACACTGTATCTGATCCTATAATGTGGATATACCCCTCTAATTTGTCAGATCTAATATGTCTTGATAGCCTTACTATCCCTGAATTTGTCTAATCCCCATTAAGGCTGTTCAAGCTGTTTGGTTTCAACCCGTCTTCTCCATCTCTTTTTCTCCCTCTTAATTTATTTTTTAGTCTAGGATATCAGACATCCTAAGAAAGTTAAAACAGATACCACTAAAACTTAACATCATACAAAATTAAAATGCAATTAAGCTATCAATAAAATTAAAAGCTACCACATCTTGTGGCAGTAATTGCCGTAGCTTTGCTATATACTACTTGATGAAGCAGAAAGGAAAAAGAAAAAAGATGAGGAGGGGGGGAAACCCCTGAGCATCCCAGTCCCTCCTTTCCTACTTTGGGGGTGATGCGGGTTGAGATCCTTACAGCTTAAGTCAAAAGCAGAAAAATGATACATTCTAGTAAGAAACTGTATTCATTTGTGGGAATGATACTCAAGTGCTTTTTTTTCTCTTCCCAAAAGGGTTTTTACTTAAAATTTCCTTTAGCAACCATTTTAATCCTCGTTTTGCAACAGTTTTGTAAACCATTGATAAAAATGTCTCAGGAGAGAGGAACATGCCACTTGGATGGTGAAGGTCCAGAGAATTAACTCAGAAATACAGGTTTTGGTGGATGAAGGTCTCTAGTTAATAATAATCATATGAACAACTGAAAGTTTTGCTTGCATAATCTGTCATGTTTCAAATTGCCAAGGAAATGCACATCCCAGTAGGCTGGGCATGCAGTCTTTCTTATTACCATGTAAAGTTCTTTTTGTCCAAGATTCTTGCTAAATATGGAGTGAGGGAAAACAAACCCCTCTTCATTCTAGCCACAGCAGTGATTTTGCCAAACATTTTGGCATTTCCAGTATATTTAAAGGTTAATCCTAGTCCTTCTCCTTGCACATACCTTTATTAGTAAAGAGTCCTACATCTGTTTGCTTGTTACATCCCTAAAATAAACGGTGAACCATCTGTAGTAACTTGACTAAAAATATTTCAGCTATTAGGTCACTACTTCTCTCTTCCGCTAGGTGTAGCTATTTTACAAACTTTTGTAGTCTAAAAATGAAATCACTTGCACAATCTTGTTAAAAATATATTTAAAAAACCCAACGAACTACTAAAATCCTGCTAAATAATTTGTTTAGAACTGTAACATAAAAATACATTTTTGTCAAAGTGCTTATCATACATGCTTTTCTTTGTCTCCCTGTCCTCCTCTCTGTGTGAGAGAAAAGGTGTGTGTGAATTGCTGATGTACTACTTCGGATATAAGTAGTGCCGATTAGATGCTATAAAATGCTCACTAGCAGGTTTTTAATGGGTTTCTGGGTTGTTGTTGTTTAAAAGTCTACTGCTGGAATCCACACTCTGTACTTAATTGCTCTCTCATTATTGGAAGTGACTTTTGTGAATTCAATAAGAAAACACTTTACTGCCAGTCATGCATGCAGTGAAAATACTTAATCATTCGATTTGATTTTAGTTTTTTTATTCTTTATCACATGGGGCTCAGGATCTAGGACAGGTTGTATACTGAGTTTTGAAAGCCAACATGATGTGTTGGCTGCCATCAGAACTGAGTATGGAGAAACACAATGGTTCCCAATGAGAAAAGGGATCAGACAAGGCACTATCACACTATTTATTCAACCCATATGCTGAAAATATCTTTCACAGAGCAAGTTTGGGCTCAAAGGCAGGAGAAGTGAAGATTGGAGGTAGGAGCATTAGCAACCTAAGATATGCAGATGACACCATACTACTAGCAGAAACCAGCAAAGACATGGAACAATTATGGAAGAGGATCAAGGAGGAAAGTGCCAAGGTAGGCTTGATGTTGAACATCAAGAAAACAAAAATAATGACCATGGAAGATCTACAAGAATTCACCCTAGACAACTGGAAAATTGAAATAGTAAGACCTCTCATACCTTGGATCAATTCATCAGAATGGAGACTGCAGTCGAGAAATTAGAAGATGGTTAGGATTGGGAAGGGTACATATGAAAGAACTAGATAAAATCCTAAAGAGTAAAGATATAACTGAACACTATGGTGAAGGTCATCCAAGCTATCATATCCCCCATCACCATGGGAGAGCTTTGATAGGGAAGAAAGCAGATAGGAAGAAAATCAACTTATTTGAGATGTGCTGGAGAAGAGTAATCAGGATCATGGACAGCCAAGAAGACAAATGCCTCCTAGACTAGATCAAGCCAGAAATCTCCCTGGAAGCCAAGATTACTAAATTGAGACTATCCTACTT
Source organism: Sceloporus undulatus (assembly GCF_019175285.1). NCBI lineage: Eukaryota > Metazoa > Chordata > Lepidosauria > Squamata > Phrynosomatidae > Sceloporus > Sceloporus undulatus. The sequence goes on along the minus strand of NC_056523.1, from coordinate 113,589,973 downwards.
TGGCCACATCATGAGAAGGCATGAATCATTAGAAAATACAATGATGCTAGGAAAAATAGAGAAAGAGAGGAAGACTACATGCCAGATGGATGGAATCTATAAGAGAGGCAATGGGCCTGAGCCTGCAGGACCTGAGCAGAGCAGTGGAGGGAGTCTTGGAGAAATCTCACCCACAGGATGAGTCAAAGATAACTCAAGAGCAGTTAACAACAAGATGGTGTATTGGACTAGAATTGAGAGAGAACAGGCCTCAAATCTTCATTCAGCCAGGGAAACCCATTAGGTGACCTTGGCAAGTCAGCCTCAGAAGAAGAAAACAAACTACTTCTAACATAACATTTGTACGGTTGATTGCAAACACTTTTGCTCTGAACTCTAAACAGCTGACTAAACTGAAAGAAACAGAGGTAAGTAAAGGTTTTAATCATCTGGAAGTAGTTGATATGTCATGGACAGAGGAGAGGAAGGGAGGAAGGAAAGAAATGTAATTATGGCCCATTTGACCTCATGGCTCACAGGTTGTTTCTGAAATAGCCCATGGGACCACGTTGCCCTTCGCTTATATCAATAAAGAGGTAAGGGAAAATATCTCCACCATATAATTTCTCAGATCAAGCTTTCTAGAGCTTGAAAAGGTGCACAAGGTATTACAGAAGGCAGAGACTACTTTCTTCCCTCTCTCTTGCCATTCTTCAATAGGCAACACGTGAGGCTGTTAGGAGGGAGAAGCTTTACGCTGCTGCAAATTCTGTCCTGTATTAATAAAGTGGAGAAGTGTTGGGGGGAAGGCACGAAATGTAGAGAAGGAAAATAACTGAGTTCTGAGATGCTAGATGAAGATCACACTCCTGGTATCCAGGAAAAGAATGGTTGTAATTGTGAGATGCATCCCCAACTACACGGAGCAGAGCTGGGGGCTGTGAAAGGAATTTTTTGCACGGGTGAAGTAGAGAGGGAAAGATGAAAGGAACAGCTGCTTGCCTATGTTACCATATGTCTTTCTCTATACATTTGCAACCCATGTGCATGAGAGGAACATATAAGTGAAGATACTTCATCTTGCAACTGCAATTCACATCAGCCCTAACCAGCATGGCTATTGCCAGCCATTGATGTCTACAGATGTGCACTAGGCATAGGGTGGGAAAGGAGAGGAGAGTGACCCAGCAAGGCCACCCTTAGCCCCACTGGGCATTTTCATCCAGGGTGGGGAGGGTGGTCTTGGCCTGGGGGGATGCCATGATGGGACAGACCTTGCTCACCTGCACCCACCCCCTCCCAGCTCCAAGACAAAGGAAAATAGTGGAGAGGCAGCCAACTGAGGGGTGTGTGTGCAAAGCATGCCTCCTCCTCTCCCCCCCCCATGGGCAAGTTTCCATTCCCGCCCACTTGGCTCCTACTGGGTGAAAAGAAGCCAGGTTCCTGCTGGCCCTCACTGGATAGGACCAAAGACATCTCACTCTCTCTTTCTACTTTGTTCTTTCTTTCTTTCCCTCTTTCTCTTTCTTTTTCTGTTTTTCCCCTTTCTCTGCTTCCTTCCTTTCCTCTTAACTGCATTCCTCAGCTTCCTCTTTTTCTTTTTACTTTCATTCTTACTTTCCTTTTCTCACCTTTATTTCCTTACTTCCTCCTTTTCTTATCTTCCCCTTTTCTTTCTTTTACAGTATTTGTTCCCTCCCTCTCTTTCTTCCTCCCTTCTATTCTTTCCTTGTAGTTTTTAGAAGGTAGGCTAAGGAAGGTCAATCATTCTCTCTCCCTCTCTCTGACACACACACACATACGTGGGGACTGTTGCTGCCAGCCAAAATCCAGACAGTGGGAGGACTGTTCCAGCGCCACTTTCCATCAGCCCTTTTCCACTAACAAATCTATCCCCATCTACCCACCTGCTCCCATGAAATCTGGATCCACGTGTTGGGTTGGCGAGAATTCCCACAGGTTTGGGGTAGGGATGAAGTAGCCTTTTGCAAGTCTGTAGAAAAGCATCCACAAATCTGTAGCATCCCTGTATCACGTTTCCATCCATCCAAGTGATGCATAACAATGGTCAAGATTTTTGCTTTTTAAAAAACTCTATTGAAACATACTTCACTACAGTTGAAAACCTGATGATAAAGGCCAGCCTTCTGACATGTATGACTATGATAGTGATTCCTTTTGTTTGTGGGGTTGCCCCGGATGCTTCTTATATGTGTGCCTATGCCTTCAAGTCACCTGTTGACTTATGGTGATCCCATAAATTTCATGGGTTTTTCTTAGGCAAGGAATACTCAGAGATTGTTTTGCCAGTTCCTTCCTCTGAAATATAGCCTACAACACCTGGCATTCATTGGCAGTCTCCCAGCCGAGTACTAACCAGGGCTGACTCTGCTTAGCCTCCAAGATTTGATAGGAGATTTAGGGTGTTATACCTAGTGGGTATGTGGATCTGCTGTAATGAGTTTGGTGTGGTAGCTGTATTTTTGTGATTGGTAACATGAGAATGTCCATCAGTCTAGGAATCTTACCGTGGCGATTAAGGTACTCACTTTTGTTGTTGTTAAATGCCTTCAAGTCAACCTCATCTTAAGGTGACACTATGAATAAGAAGCCTCTAAATCATCAACAGACCTGCTCAGGCCTTCCAGACTCAGAGTGATGGTTTCCTTGATAGAGTTTATCCATCTCGAATGTGGTTTTCCTTTTTTTTTCCTGATGCCTTCTACCTTATCAAGCCTTGTTATCTTTGCTAGTGGGTCATGTTTTCTCATAACATGGTCATAGTATAACACTGTCAGTTTAGTCACCTTGGCTTCTAGGGGGAATTTGGGTTTGATTTGCTCTATTATGCATTTTTTTGCCTTTCTAGCAGTCTACAATATCTGTAGAACTCTTTCCCAGCACTGTATTTGAAACGTGATTTCTATCAGTTTTTTTCACTGTCCAGCTTTCACAACCATACATAGAAATGGGGAACACAATGGCATGGACAATCCTAATTTTATTATTCAATTATATATCTTTACACTTCAGGATCTTGTGTAGTTTGTTCGTAATGCCCTTCCAAGTTTTAGTCTTCTGATTTTTTTTATTAAAATCTCCATTCTGATTAATGACTGAGGCAACAATTGAGGCTGGTGTAAATGTGCTTCTAATCTTCTGATTTCTTCAGTGCAGTTCAATGACTGAGCCAAGGCATTGAAAATGTTAAGTTATTTCAATATCTTCTCTGTCTACTTTACAGTTATGGAACTCATCTGTGGTTATTATTTTTGTTTTCTTAATGTTCAGCTGGAAACTTGCCTATGCACTTTCTTTCTTGACTTTCTTCAGTAATTATTCCAAGTCTTTGTTATCTTCTGCCAGTAGTATGGTGTCATCTATATAACTTAAATTGTTGATGTTCCTTCCTCCAATTTTCATTCTTGCTTTCTCCAAATTTAATCCTCTTTTATGTATGATATGTTCAGCATAGATGTTAAACAAATTGAGTGATCAAGCCTTGCTTGATCTTTTTCCCAATTGGAAACCACTCTTGTTTCTCCATATTCTATCCTTACAGTAGCCTCTTGTCCTTAGTACAGGTTATGCATCAGGACAATCAAATGTTGTAGCATGCCCATTTATTTATGAGTGACCCATAGTTTTTCATGATCTATGCAATCAAAGGCTTTGCCAACATCTATAAAGCACAGGGTGATTTTCTTTTTTAAATTCCTTGGTGCACCCCATAATTCAGTGTATGTTTGCAATATGATCCCTGGTGCCTCTTCCTTGTCTGAACCAAGCTTGAACACCTGGCATTTTCACTCCATATATGGTAAATATCTTTGTTGTAGAACTTCAAGCATCACTTTGCTTGCATGGGAGATTGAAACAATGGTCCTGTGGTTTCTGCAATTCTTGGTTCCTTTTCATGAGGATTGGAATGCACATTGAACCTTTCCAGTTTGTGGGCCATTGTTTTGTTTTCCATATTTGATGACAGACATTAGAACTAGAATAGATTTTCACTTAAATTTACACTGATCAAAATCTTGGGAGAGAGGTAGAGGAAAACTTTTTTAAAAACCCAAAGAAATATCCATTAAACAGATAATAATTTATCTTTTAGGTAGAAGGAGGAGGAAGGTTAGATCCGGATCTGGAGGTTGCTGCTCAGTGCTGGGCTCTGGTGTCATTACTGCAGAGCATGAAGGGAGCCTAGTGCTGACCCCTGCCTGTCCACAAATAACATTAATATAAAAATATTATTAAGGATTCCATATGATCTGCTTTGGGAGGAGATCTATGGGGGTGACACCAACCCTAGTGATGCCACTGCTGTTTGTCACATGTCCCCCTAGGTGAAATGAATGTGTGTCAGGAAGAAGCTACACTGGGCTGGGCCTTACTTTATTTGAAATGAAATGAAAATTTATTTATATCCCGCCTCTTCCATTTTGAGGATCGAAGTGGGTAACAGCACGATTAAACAGTATACAAAAATAAGCAATAAACCCCACCAAATCCCCAAACTAACCCTCCCTCTCAAATTTAAAATCACATATTAGAGCACAATTAAAATACATAGCAATACATCGAAATTATTACGCAATTCATGAATAAAAAAGATGGTAGGCAGGATGGATTCAATTGGTTCTGGACATTCTCAGTCTGGATAGGCCTGCCGGAAGAGAAGGGTTTTAGTCGCCTTTTTGAAGGCCTCCAATGAGGATAATTGACAAATCTCTTCTGGTAGGTCTTTCCAAATTTTTGGAGTGGCAGCAGAAAAAGCTCTCCGGGAGGTCACTGCTAGTCTGGTCTTTCTTGTTTGTAGAAAATTTTTCCCAGAGGAGTGGAGTGTACGGTGAGGACTATATTTATGTTGTACAGAACTCTTGTTCAGAAGTAACATTTAGAAAAAAAAACAATAACAACTATTTGACGTCTGTTGTTTGCACTTTTTCACTAAGAGTGAATGGTAACTGAAACTAACAGAAAACAGTGCCAGTGTCAAAAACATTAAGAGAGCAACTTCGTTCTTGTTTATTTTTCTTATGTGTTGCACCTTAAGATGCATCTACATGTGTTTGCCAAAAGAGATATTCACTGTGTCTGTGAAAAAAGAGGTTTGAAAGAAAACTCTTTGCTGTTTTTGACTTGGGAATTGGGTGCTGCTTTAAGCTTAAATAGTAGTCTATCAGTAGTTTTAGATAAGTGGCTGTGGTAGTAAGGAAGTGATAACTGTTGAACAGCACATAGGAGGACAGCTGGATCTCCCTGTGGAGCCACTTTCCTTATCAGTGAAGGACAAACATCTTGGCTGAGTATCACAGACTGTATAACATAAATAAAGTAAGGCCCAGCCAGGTGTAGCTTCCTTCTCACACACGTTTGTATGTAGAAGATACCAACCTAAACTTATTACTCATCCGAGGCTGTTAGCAGCAAACCACTAAATTCTGAAAGATATGAATCACAGTCTGGAAAATAAGCTGCATTCTGATCTTGAAGAAAGATAGAAACATAGTAAGAGGGCTGTATAAGGATATACATTCTTCAAAAGCAAATACACTCATCCCTCCACATTCACTCGGGTTAGGGGCACAGGACCTCCATGAATGTGGAAAAACTGCAAATAACAAAACACTATGTTTTTTACCTGAGAGAACACCTCTCTGGGTATCTCTAGGTCCTCCAGTGCAACTCTGTGATCAACATCTGCCAGACGTTGGCCATAAATTATGCTGGAGGAGCTACAAATGCCTAGTGGAGTATTCTCTCTAGAAATCGCTAAATCCTTCGGTGCAACTTTTGGTTAAAGTTGACCATAGAGTTGCACTGGAGGACCTAGATATTCCTAGAGTGAATATATTAGTAATGTGGAGGGACAATACTCTCCTTGTGGCCTTCTGCAAGCAGCTATATTGGCTTAATTCCTAACTTTCTGTATCCATCCCTGTTAACAATAGCCAATGGCTTTGCTTAAGAGGCAGATGTGCCCAGAAGCAACTGGTGAGAAATCTCTTGACATTAATTTTGTTACTATTATTATGATTATGCTTTATTTATATAGCGCTGTAGATTTGCACAGTGCTGTACTTACGAACAATAAAATAGATTTAATCCTTTACAGTTTTTCTACCACTACTACTACTACTATTACTTCTTCTTCTTCTTCTTCTGGTAGCTTTCAAAGGTTAATGGTGGAACTGAATTGCTGGGGGAGAGCGTCATTGGGCCTTTCCCCTACAATGGACTCTGAGGAAAAGGTTTGCTGTGGTGAAGCATCATTGAGACTACAGGGATTTGCTTTTTTCACCTTTAAGATAAGGGAGACAAACTGCAGTCTGTGAGCCCCAATCTGGATTACCAACAATCAGAATCTGGTTTGGGTAAGTTAGGGCAGCGCTTCCACTTTATAATTCCCACACACGCACCTACTCCTCACTCCATTGTGTTGTGGTCATAGTGGCATCTCCATGTCCTCTTCAATCAATGGTCAGAGTTAACCAAAAGATTTGCTCCACCCTGCTTTTTCTGTCTGGTGGAAGAATGGGCATAGACATGTTGAAGTATCTCGAGCTAGCTAGATTTTGTAATTTGTAATTGCTATTGCAATTTTTAATGTATTTGTTGTTTTTATTGTTATTTATATTGTATTGCTATGCTGTATTGGCACGTGTATTTAACCCGTCTTGATCACAGGAAAGGCGGGCTAGAAATAAATATTTTATTTATTATTATTTATCACTGCTCCAAGAAACCTCTGGATGTCCTACAATTGTCCCAGTTTGGCAGGAACAGCCCAGTTAATCTGCTATCACACTTTCCCATATGATCTTCAAGTGTCCTAGTTTCTTTCTCCTCCTCTCACTTTCCCTTTTCATCCTCATATTACTTCAGTTATTGTAAAGTGAATTCAAAGTACAGGCATGGTACTCAGTTAATTTGGTGGAAGAGGGAGGAAAGGAAAGGAAAGGAGGAGAGTCTTGTGGTTCTTAAACTTAGGACATAAATTTCAGGTTTCTTTGCTTAAAACAATAGTTTTGTACATCCTTCCTCATTAATAGCTTTTGCCCTTTAGTTTCCTGGCCTCACCCTTTTGACCAAACTCCTCTGTGGCTCAGCTGTATATGTCCAAGGTTTCTATGATGTGAGTGGTTGGATCCTACTTCCTCTGTAGAGAAGTAGAGATTATACAATCCAGCTGTTTCTCAGTTGGTTCTATCAGGAGACCCTGGGGGCACTGGCAGAGAGAAGACCATCTCCCCATCATCTTGTGCATGTGCCTATAAACCAGGGGTTGGCAAAGTGTGGCCCTGAGGCCACATGTGGAACCCAAACTCCATTTTTTGTTGTCCCTGAAACCCTTACCAGTTCTCCAAAGTGCTTCAAAAGTTCCTAACTATAATTTTTAGGCCATTTGTGCACTAAATTCATTTGGAAAGTCTCCCAAGTGCATGAAGATATTGAAAAAAAGAGCACTCCCCAGAACCCCATACTACCTCCAAATGCCTCCGTTTTCTTCTGAAGTCACTCTCAAATGGTAACAGGAAGTAAGGCATTATCACAATGTCATCATTTTGAGAAGTTCTTGAAAGGAAAACAGAGTGATGTGTGTTTGCTGTGGGAGGGGACGAAACATACCGGGAGTGTAGGGGAGAAAACTGGTCCCAACACTCCCCAGTTGCTCACTCCTGTTGTAAACACATACAGAGTTCTGTAGGGTGGGATCCAGAATAAGGCCTATGTAACTGGACTTCTGCAAAGCAGACTTCCCTATTTGTGCCTGCAAAGCAAACTAAGCAAGAATGAAAGGAGACAGTTCGTCTTGTCATTCTTCTGGTTTATAGCTGAGAAATTAAACATAAACTAACGGAACTAAACAGAGTCAGAGGTGTTAGGATAACATGTGATTTTTCTAAACTCTGCCTGGAAACTATCATTTTATGAAAAGGGATGAGGGGAAAACTTAAAAGCCCCATCAAAATGTTAAGCCAAGTTGACAGACTAAGCCATTTCCCAGCATTCCTGAGGGATCATGCTATACAAGCACTAATGGACTCAATAGCCATCTTTGGATTTTGCGTCTCTGTAGTTTAAGAACATTCAAAACACATTATGTGATATTCAAGGTCAGTTGTAAAAGTGTTAAATGGTATCCACCTAAAATGTGTCTTGATAGTCTTGTTTTATGGGTGGTGTGCATAGCATTAAAACAAAGCTATAGTTGATTCATAAAACAAATAATGTACAGTGGGCCCTTGGTATCCCCTGGGATTTAGTTCCAGGACACACATACACTCACTGTGAATACCAAAATTCATGGATACTCAAGCCCTATTAAATACAGTGGCACAGTAAAATAGAGTCCTTTATATAAAAAGGCAGAATCAAGGTTTGTATTTTGGAATTTATATTTTTAAAAAGTATATTTAAGCTAAGGATGCTTGAATCCATGGAAACTATCAGTTGGCTGTAATCTACTGGTGATCTATACCAATGTATTTGCATTTCAATCAACTTAGATCCATTTCAAGTGTGAGTGGAGACACCCACAATTATTGCCTAATCTCACGTTTGATAAATAGCATTTTTTAAAAAATACAGCAGAGTTTCACACGTTACTTCAGCAGGAGTCATTTATGCATTATTATTAGTTTCCATGGCCCTCTGTCCTAGGGATGAATTTTTTTTCCACCATTATTTGTTCCCAAGTCCAAAAAAGGATTCTCAACAATTGGGACCCCCCCCTCAAGAAGAATAAAAGACCAGTGAGATTCCTACACAATGTTCTCCCAGAATTCAAATATCCTGAGGCCTTGTGGAAGAATTAATCTGTGTAGAAATATAAGAAGGTGTTGTTGTTGTTGTTTTGGAGCAAAATAAAAAAGTGCAGAAAACAGGTTTCCTGTGGAAAACTTCTATATTTTTTGCAGGAAACCTATTTTCTGCACAGAAAACAGTTCCTCCACAACACACAAAAAGTTTTTTCTTTTGTGTTTTGTTTTTGCACAAAAAACCTATGTGTTTTTCTTCACAGAATAATTCCTCAGCAACATTTTGGGACATTCTAATATGTGAAGAATATATCAGAGGATGTTCATTTTTTCCAACATTGGGAAGACAATCATAGTGATCTCTGGTAGTTTTATATTGATTTTATTTTAGGGAGGATATGAAATGTATCTTTTACATTTTACAGAACACAGAAGTTCTACTATTTGTCTCTATCAGTGAGATCCACATAGATAAGCCCAATGTTAGTCCCAACTACAGTAAATCCATTAAAATCAATGATGTCTAAAAAATGTAATTGGTGACTAATGAGTAAGTGATCATCAATGTCCCCTGGAGGCTTTAATTCCAAATCCTGAATGAATTTCTGTACTTCCAAAAGTAGTATAGAAGTAAGAATTTCACTGAATTTGGATTTTTACATCATATCATATTTGTCATGAGGGAAAAGCTAGATAGAATTATCCCTTCTACTTTTACTCTAAGAGGAAAAAAGCCAGGATGGATTTGGCAACTGGTCTCCTGATGGCTTACAACAATAATAATAATAATAATGATGATGATGATGATGATGATGATGATTTATATTCTGCTTAATCACTTGGAATCCAAGCGGCTCACTGACTCACAACCTTCAAGTTTCTGTCCACTTTCTTCCTGCAGGCAACTCACATGTCCCTCCTTCCCCATAGACTTGAGTGCTTTTCCTCCATCACACTCCTTTTATTAGATAAGCCCTCTTTGTACATGACAGCTGCTACAGTAACTCTCAAATATGCCACCTTGTTTCTGCCTGCCTGCACTACTGGCATTTAGAAGGTACACCTTGTCTACTTATTGCCTTGCATCTTATTCTAGACAGCCTTGGTCAACTTCTAATTGAAGTATATAACCTCTCCCCACGAGGTGTTTCTCACAGCTTTCAGATTGAAATGAAATTATTAGATTTTCTGTATTGCACTTTTAAAATGCAAACAGCTTCCTGAGACTGAGGGGGGTCAGTGCTTCTTTATGGCATCATAACAGGTAACAGGCTTCCTATATTTACATGAAATGAAGAGATCTAAATGTGTTCTGGAACCCATTTGGGAAGAGATGTAGTACAACATCTAACAAAATGTGTGACAAGCTCCCATAAAAATCAATAGAAGGGTTTCAGTTAATTGGAACAGAGGCTGTCTATTGCTTTCCATGGGGCTCATTGCTGCTCACTTTATAAGCCCACTGGGGATAATAAGAAGAAAAGGGTTACCCTGTAGTGTAGTGATGTTCCCTTTAGGACAGGATTTTCAAGAATGACCACCACACCATCAATAAAATACTGATTTATTCAACAGGAACTCATGTCTTTCAAACATGTCAGATAATGGCATATGTACTTGTTCACAATAATCACAGGAAGCAACTAAGCTTACATAGGAGCTACCCAGGATCACAAATTCTGCCCTTGATTTTTAATTAAATCTGGCTTTGAGATTATGGACACTGTATATATAATGAATTCAAAAGCAAATATATCTGAGGTGCATCTGAGTGAATTCTAAAATAGACATTGTTCCATCTGTAAAGAGCTTTGGAGAGGGATGGGCTTGGCAAGCTTCCCTTGGAAGCAAAGCCTTCTCCTGGCATCTTGATGATGCCAGGGGAAAGAGCCCCTTCACCACCACTTGGTGGAGCCCTTTAAATAGCCTCCAGGCCTGTCTGTGGAGAAATGCTTCCCATGTAGCTGGAGAACATCTAAGGCAAGCCCCAATTTCAGTTTCAGAGAAGTCCTAATGGAGAGGGAAACATTCCAAATAGAGGAGGTGGAGCCCAAAGAAAAAAAGAAGAGGATCAAAAATACCAACACATTATAGTTCAAAGCTCTTACTATCAAATGGCTATATTAATCTGCGCAGCAGATATCAGCACTGCTGAAATAATGCAGTTTGACACTGCTTTAGCTGCCCTGGCTCCATCCTATGAAATTGTGGGGGTTTTAGTTTTGTGAGATATTTAGCTTTCTCTGTCAGAGAGGTCTAGTGACACAAAGAACTACAAATCTCAGGATTCCATAGGATAGAACCATGACAGTTAAGGCAGTGTCAAACTTCATTCATTCTGCAGTGCTGTTTAGACCAAACAGGTGTTACAGTCTTTCAAACTGGGAGCCAGGAAAGCCATATGACAACTGTGAAAACACTAAGTGATGATATAGGGGAGAGAACCCCCTGCCACCAGAATGAGACCCCTAGAGATTCCTCACCTCAATCTAAAGAGAAAACAAAACAAAGTCAAAAGATTTGAGATTGTAGTGAGAGGAATACAGTATCTTGGGTGTCACAGTATACATTGCAGCAGAACTAAGCCTAGTAACCAGATTGACTGGTGGTGGTGGTGGTGCTTGAGGTGAAGGACTTCCAGAAGACTTGTGCTGGGCAAGTAACAGTGTGGCAGCATCTTGTTTAATTAATATGCAGGCTGTTTTCTGTTAAAAACTGCCATGATAAAAAGAAGTGTGGCAGCTGAGAAGTCACTATGCCACATGCTTGATTCTTTCCAGGCTTGTTTGCTGTAGACTGGTTGGCAGGGATGGTTGTTTGAGAAGGTGTGAGGCATTCACCGCATTGCAAGGCCACACAGCTAGCCTTTCCCAGGTCCCCTGCCCTTAAAAGACAACGAGGATCTTTGGTTTTGTGCTTGTAAAGCTGTTGTGGGACTAACCTGGTTAGAACCAGCCAGTCAAAGCATTCAAAATGCTGGAAAGGTGCCATGTTTCAAGCATGGCTGTGTGGGTATACAGGTCCCAAAGAAAACCAGGATTTTCTTTTCTTTTCCTTTTTTTACCAGGACTGAACTGCATGGATCTGGAAAGGCAGTTGCATGGACTGCACACTCCAGGGTGGAACACTTGTACTGCCCTCCCAACCTTTTCTTTGCCTCACATCCCTAGCAAATATTTGATTCATATTTGCAAAAAGTAATACCCCATCTGAAGATGAAGAAGTCTAACTTCTAAATTTTAAACCGCATACAGTAGTGCAGATGAACAACAACAACAAAAAAAGCTTTTAAAGCAGTGCATATAATGCAAATTTAAATTGAACAAGTAGATTCTAATTTTATTCAGAAGAAAAAATTGAGGAATGACTTGTGACTCAAGGACACAAGCCACTCTTTGTTGCACCCCCTGAAATTCCACCTTGGACCCCCAGGTTGGGAACCCTTAGCCTATGGGCTCCAGTAATACAGTGACCTACAGAATTTTTTTTAAAATCTCCTAATCTGCACCACAGGGCAGCAGAACAACTTTAGAACACAAAAACCATGGGATTGCCCCTAGATTGTAACTCAAGCAAGAATAGGCAAGAACTGATCTTTTTTCTTCCTCTTTATACAATGAAATTGTTGTCACTTGATAACAGAACAATGATGTAGTAAAATGAAAACAAAACCAAATTATACTGTTTTAGCTCCAATACTTAGAGCTTTTAATGGGAAACTAATAATCCCCTTACAAACAATAATAAATAATGTCAGAGTTTCTTATATACATTAAAAAAAATCTGTACATAATTATACAGTGTAACAAAATATCTGTATTCAAGAGCAAGGCTGCCATCTTTGGGTGAGATCTTCAGTCAAAGGAAAGTACAGGTCCATGTCTGAACCAGTACATTTCCAGTGTCATAAAAACAGGTTCCAGGCATCCTTGGATCTACAGTCATGCCTGTTGACATAACATGCAAAAAGCGGGGTTGGGTAGTGATTCCTGCTAAAAGAGAAGGCTGTAACATCTGCATGCAGAACAAAGTTGATAAGAATGGCTGACACTGGCATCTTCTTAAACAGACAGTTATATAGCAGAAATATTCAGAAGACATAGCCATGTTAGTCTGGAATACCAGTATGCAGACAGATAATGTAGCACCTTTGAGACTAAGGCCTGTTACAGACAGCCAAAATAAAACTGCTTCGAGACACAGTGGAGGTATGGTGTTTCAATGATGCATGCATCCTAAGAGTCCAGAAGTTGCACCAAAGCCACGCTCCAGCCCTAAGGACTGGAGTGTGGCTTTGGTGTGGCTTCTGGACTCTTAGGACGTATGCATCATTGAAACACCATACCTCCACTGTGACTCGAAGCAGCTTTATTTTGGTTGTCTGTAACAGGCCCATCTAAGCAAAATAAGTTGTAGCATGAGCTTTTATAAACTTAGGGGCTGTGCAGACAGATTGGGGCTGTAGCAACTGCACACTGCAGCCCTGATCTGGCCTTTGCATGCTGTAAAAAGGAGCCACAAAAAGCAGCTCCTTTTTGTGTCCTGCAAAGGGCACAATAGCTGCTGTGCCGCCCCTTTACGGCACTCCTTTGGTGCTGTGTTGTGCGGATGCAGTGCCAGAAGAGCGCTGTGATGCTGCGTGCTGTGTGGAGCAGCGTGCAGCATCACGCTGCCCTGGGGGTGGAGTCGGGGCATGTGTCATGTGGTTGGTCTTCACAGGGCCTGTATCCATTTCTTCAGATGCATGAAAACAAGAAAGCTTATTCTACAACTTATTTTGCTCACTTGGGAGATTGCCACACTACACTCTTATAGTGCCGCTATTCCACTTTAACTGCTCTGGCTGCCTCCTGTTGCATTCTGGGATTTGCAGTTTAGGGTGGGGGCATTTAGAATTCTTAGCCAGAGAGCTCTTAGGCCTCACTGAACTACAAACCACAGAATATAACAGGAGGCAGCCAGGGCAGTAAAAGTGGAATAGCAGCACTAGAAGAGGGTAGTGAAGTAATCTACTCCATTTCAAAGGTGTAATAACATCCCTCTGTATACTGACAGAAGAAATATCTAAAGGTACTGATAAGGGGATAGAAAAGGAAAACCTTCTCAATGTGCTAAAGGTCACAGCAAGATTTCCCAGCTATAAAGCCCCAGTCTCGTGCTACACCAGCACAGCTATGTTTACTGGACAGTGGCTTCAATGATTCCCCAGAGGTGCTGCAGGGGCAACACTGAAAATGGGATGGGGACTGGACAGTCCTCAATAGATTGTTACACTGCAACACTCATCAGCCCTAGCCAGCACAGCCAGAGATGCAAGCTGACAACACAATTTCTAGCCCTGATTTATAGGCTGTTGCACTAGCTAACTCAGCATCTAGGCTGGCGTCTCAGGGAATAAAGGCAATTCTGCCCGGCTGTACAACACTGCAATCCTGGTACCTGAACTTCATTCTCAGCAGCATGTTTCCCCTTCTGAGAAGACACCTGCCAGATGAAACATCTTCCTCCTACTCGTCTTCATGATAGCAAATCTTGTGGCTGGCCCTGCTGTCACTTCCACCTTGGATCCTAGATCTCAGTTTGGCTGTTTGAATCATTGGATCAACTTTGGCTGATAGTATTTTTCCTTATGAACTGGTGGCTCTGATCCTGTTGCCATGTAGAACAATGACCACCAGGAAACCCTGACAAACCCAAAGACAATCAAGTAGGCATTGTGTACATCACACACTGTCCCTGAGCCACTGCCCCTGCTTGTGCTAAAAGGAATTGAGAGAAACTAAATGATTTTACCCAAGCAGGGTTGTTTTTCAGATGCATTGCTTAGGTATAAAATTTGTTCAAATGTAAACAGGCACAGACATATCAAGATGGCACTTAGTGAGCTATTACAAGATAGCTCTTCTTTTCTCAACGGTTCTGTATCTGGACCAACCTTTCCTTCAAAGCAGCACTGCCTTGTGCCTATCTCATGGAAAATCTCATTAAGATATTGATGGAGACTGAAGGCAACAGCTTACTGGCGGGAAGTGGATAGTGTCCAATGATCACTCTGCACTTAATAGATTAGACTGGTTAGAGGGCTGAATAGACCATATTCTCATGTTACCGTCAATTCTGCCTCCATGGGTCACATTCATCTCTCCTTAGGTGAGCAGAGATATGTGTATATGTGTGTAGTAATCTACAGAATGACTGTTGCCTTTTCTTGTTGCACAGAGGTTAGGAACTGTTTCTTGAGTGAGCACTCATTATTAAAAATAACCACAAAAAAAAAAAAAGAATTTCAGTTTCTATATTTGGTAAAGCACTTCAAGTCAAGCTTCAACATCTGGGAGAAGAGCCACATGATCACCACACAACAAAAAGATGTGTTTGTACAACACACCAACTGGAGTGATCACAAGAGCAACCAAACATCTTGCTTGCTGTTTGTTCATCATATACAAAGCACTAGGATTGGCCACACATTGCTCTGCAACAACATCAAGATCTCCTGTCTTTTCTCCTATGCCAATTGAGCCCATTTGCTCCTGTGAGCAAGCACACATTTGTTGTTGGCCCAAATGCAAAATCAATAAGGAGAGCATGACAGCAATATAAAGAACTTTGATCTGGCATTACATTTCCAGTGCACAACTATCTTTAGGCTTGCCAGCCTATTACTCTCTGGGAGACTGGGACCTGGGTCAGAAGCACGACTCTTGGGATTCTGGATCATTGTGGATCGGAAGCTTATCATGTTCCTGTTGATTCCCATTGTACAAGACTGTGTACCTAGAGAAAGGGGGAGGAGAAAACCACATTAGAACAGATTAAATAGTTTGGTGATCCTTTTATGAAATGCTAAACAGGATGTCTTCAGTCTTCTACAGATTTACTTGCTAAACAGTTGCCATCACTCTTGATGACATTATTATTTAATGCAAACCAACAATGTAAACGCTAAATGGGGGAAAACTACACATATTTGAAATTACTCATGCATTGTTAGTGAAATCATTCAGCTGATTCTAACAGACATTAAAAAGACAATAGATTTTGTTTGGAAAATGTACAACAGAGCAGTAACAATCCTTACAAAAAAGCATGATGACACAAAGAGAATAGGTCTCTGAACTTTTCCCATCCCCTGCCCATCATGTACATGAGCATACACTCCTGCACTTCACCAGGTCAGAGCCAGCAGGGGTGCCAGAGTTGTGGTAAGACCAATGTGTGTGGCCCTGTTCTTCCTACGTGACTTTATTTGTACGCAATGAAGCCCTTCTTATATTAGATACCCCCTTCCCCTTATAGGGTTACCATGCCATGATTCTGGAGGGGCACCTCAGACAAAGGTGGACTGAGGTGGCAAATGCAAACAGTAAGAAAACATGGGGTAGAGATGGGGACAGGATGAATGCAAATGTAACCTAGATGCATATGCAGCCTAAACTAGGATCATTTCTTGTACTCTTGCCACTTTTTGTTATGACTCTAGGACATTTCTTAGAAAGTTTTAAAACACAGTGTAAACATTGTGGGCTTTATCAGGGAAACTCAGGTCATCATATTTTTGGTGATATATACGCATAAATGTCTCTTTTAGATGGGACACAATGGAGATGATGCAGCTGGTCTCAGCTCCAGGGGGAAGGGGTTATGCTCTGTCTGGAAGTTCATTTTTTTTCCTCTTTGCAACCACAATTTCATCCTCTGAACTCCTCACTCATACCATCCCCTCCTCACTGGTACAGTCTCCCCTTGGCACCAGATCCTGCCTGATCTTGAAAGCTATGTAGGGTCAGGCCTAGTCTGTGCTTGGATGGGAATCCTGTAGGCTATATTTCAGAGGAACACAATGGCAAACAACCTTGCCTAACAAAACACAAACAAGTGTATGGGGTTGCCATACGCTGACAGGAAACTTGAAGGCACATTCATACACAGAACATTTTGTCTGCTAGATCTACAGTCTCAACTTCAGTTGACCACATCACTGGAAATGTTTAACTCACAGGCCAAAATAACCTCATTTTGGTATGCCTTTAATTGAAATGTTTGCTGATCATTCTTGGTTTATTTCAAATTGCTTGGGCTGTGATACTTATGAAGAGTTTTGTCACCTTGCCTCAAAATTATTTTAAATTATTTTTATTTATGGATTTCAAGATAATCCTGGCTGTGTGTTATTCTTTGTTCCCTTTTTTATAGTACAAAGATGTGAATGTAGAAATCTGTTGCACCTGTCCATTGTGGTTTGAAATAACATCCACCATGGCAAATTGCTCTGCACAATACCTGTCTCGCTATGCCTTCTTCCCTTCTAATTGGTTTCATGAGAAATAGAAAGTATAATACTTTTCTGTTCTAATGAATAAGGGTTGCAGTTAACAGTTACTTAGGAGCCTAGACTTGACTATTTTAGTAGATGCTTTGCCTTGAAATAAATCTTCCACCATCTGTTCAGCTGTATAATTACAAATGCAAACAACATAATTCACAACTACATCATAAAAGTAGAAAACAGAAAGATTAACATGACTGCCTGTTAGTTATTACAGGCCATGAAGCACCTGTTCCACTTCTCTCTTATTTTAGGGCACAGGTGGGAAGTAAGCTCTTTCTAGAATGGTCTCCATGGTTGTTTTTTTTTATGGCCAGTAGTTTATGTTAGTAGTTTATGGTTCTGTGTTTAGACATAGCTCTAATGACAGAATTAGAGATAAGATACAATCACAACAGCTGATGAAAAGTACATTGACTTCACATTGGATTTTCAGACAAAGGAACCAGGACTAGTTAAGGGACAGAATCTTTTTTGGTTTGGGCTTTCCAACTTATAATAGTTCTGGCACAAGTAGTGTTAGGCATGTTCATCTTCTAATAGTTCTGACAAACCCACTATGGCTTTGGATAAAGCAGATGAGGGAAGCAGTTTATACACAGAAGCAGCTCTGAGATGTCTGCCATCCAGAGTTAGCAATTTGTTGTATTTCTAACCATAATATTTGTTTCATGAAGATGAAGAAATAACCATCGAATGAAACCTCACTATCAATATTTTCTCAAGGGGTTTCACTGATGCCTAGGCTCCAAGGATCTTCATGTCTGGAAACTTCCAGCTATTAGAGCTATATCATACAATATGGCCGCACTTACACAAAATGATACTTCTGTGGAAGTAGCATACTTCCTGTACATCGGTCTTTATTTGTGATGAATGCACACCTCTTTTTTTCTATGCATAAGGAAGATGGGGAGGAAGATGCTGTCAACTGCAAAATAGACTAATGGATATCTTATTGTCTCATGTGAAAAAGTAATAATTGTGATTTGTGATATATGAAGTCTTCTAGATTGACAGTTTCAAGAAGCAAAGTAAATAACTATAATGTTAGCTTTTAAATAAATTCACATTTTTAAAGTGTGGCATTTCTTTATATGTATGGAATCTGTAAGACTCCAAAACGTAGAAACATTTGAAATCCATAAGTAAAGACGAAAAAAGGGGGAGGAGGGGACAAGAACACAGCTTTAGACAACTTGCTCCAGTACTTTCAAAACCAGACTTATAAACATGTTGTATGGTTTAAGAAATCTTTATGTATGCTTTAAGAAATATTTTAATAAATGTCTTCCCCTTTAATGCAGTTTTGCAGGGCAACTAAAATTAATCAGACCTTACTAGGTTCAAGCAAACACATTTCAGTGAATATTTCCATAACTTTGGTAAAACCTAAAACAGATTTGGGTTTATAAAGAACAGTATTTGTGGAATTCAATTTTAGTAATTCAGGACGATTGGACAGATGTATCTTTGAGACTGCTTGAAATTCAGGTAAGAGTCCTTTGAGGCAGTTACAAATGTGTAACATAGGCATGGTACAGACCACCATAAAGTGGTGTACTCATGCCGATACTAGGGTTAGGGAGCACACACCATCCGCACGCTCCCTAACCCTAGAACGGGACCACGCCGGCATCATGGCAGTCTCCCATCTACACAGGGGCCGCCATGATGCCGGCACCACCACTGAGTGCCCAAATGTGGCGCACAGGTAGTGGCATCATAACGTCACCACTTCCTGGTTACGGCACCACAACAAAAGACCTGCTCTAGGTGCAGTACAGACCGCTGAAAAAAAGCGGTCTGCCAACGTCTGTTTTTCCTCTGGAGGGAAGCCACAGCTGCCAAACCACTGGTTACATAAGCGCCGCACAGCAATGTGCAGATGCCACGCGGCACTTACATAACAATGGCGGAACCCATTTATACAAGGGGCTGCCATTATTACACCGTCACCATGTGCTAGGCTTGCGGGGCATATGGTCACTCCGCCCCCTGCACAACTCTAGTATGTGGCCAGGCCGGTGCAAAGGGCCATCTGGACTGTACCCTAGGCAGCTGCTTTTTGTAGCGGCGTGCAAGCTTCATTCCCGCGTGGCAACCAGACGACCGCAGTAATGAAGCCATGGGAAAAAGGGGCCAGGAGGCCCCTTTCTCTGATGGCTGCGCCTGTCAGGGTGTCTTGGGGCATGAAGCTCCAAGGACACCCCTTTTCAGGACCACGGAGAAGCAGCATTTTGCTGCCAGGGCAGCCGGTGAGGCTGCCCTGGCCCCAATCCGGCGAGAAAAGGGGTGGGTGCAAGCTGTAGTTATAAAGCTATGCTGTGAATTCCAGCTCAATCACCTAAATCCCTACTTACTGGGAAGCATCCACTGCACTTGATGGGGGGGGGTCTGTTCCTCTATTCCTCTCGAAGCAGCTGACTGATGTCCTTATTCCTCTCCCATGTGTGATCTCTACTACAACAGGCAGGATGTCTCTCCCAATTCCCCCCCCCCCGCCCCGCCCCGCCATGCTAGGAGATAACTTGTGCAAGGAGAGATGGGAATGTCAGTCAGTTGCTTCCCAAGGGACAGGAGAATGGGCCTCCCAAATGATCACAGTGGCTGCTTCCTCATAAATGGGGATTAGGGGACTTTCACAGTCTCTACAAGTGCCCTAAACTCCAGGTTATGCATTCACAACTCAGGATTCTGGCCCAAATTGCTAGTCCCTGTCAGAGTAGATCAATGAACCAATGGAAGTTATATCACTGTTAATTTATAATTCATCAGTTTATTCAGTGGGTCTATTTTAGCTCAGACTAGCAATCAGATTTAGGCCAAAAATGTTAACTGTGAAGCTGGAAATTTTCTTTATCATCATATGTCTATGTAGGATGGTGAAGATATGTACAGCAACTACCTAACATTGCCATTTAAAGCCAGTGATTAAAGAGAGGAAATACGTTTGATTCAAACTCTATATCCAATTCACTTTACCATAGAAGACTACATTTATGGAGTTTAAATGTGTGAGTTTGCATGTGCTCCCACTAAAAGGGCAACATTTTACCTATGACATATTATCTTGTCCAATCATTGGTTTAGGAAATGAAGAATTTCAGACAGTAATGCAAAGTATTTTCCGTCTCATTTTCCTAATGTTAATAGGTTCTATATTATTCTCAGTTCCCTGAATGAGAAATCAGTGATGTCATGATTGTGAAGCTTTTTGGTATTTATATCCAAATAATAATGTTATGCTTTATTATTTTTTACTTTTTATTTACAGATTCATTCATGACAGCAATTTTTTTTAAAGAAACATTCACATCTGAAAGTGAATATATATTACCATTAGGATAATTTAAACAAATCTCAACACTCTGGGAAAGATTATTTCTCTCAGAGTTGTTTTTAAAAACAGTTTCAAGTTTCTCTGAACCAGAAGGTCTTCAACAGAGAGATGGACACACTCATTATGAAAAGAAAAAGTATACTGTGAAATCATCTGCTCTTGCTGTGACTAAGGAAACCTTTAAAAAAACTATTTATTTCTCTTCTTCCTTTTTCCTGCTGAAGGTTTACTGGAACTAACTTTCAGTGGAAAAAAGGAAGAGGAACAAATACAATTAATAAAGGTCTACTTTGTGATGACAACAGCAGAGGAAGTCAAAATATATTCTTTTCATCACAGGTCTCTCTCTTTTTCAAGAACCTCTGGGTTAGAGAATCATGTGAATAGTTGCAGATGTTTGAGTGTACACAGTACAGTAGGAGTCTATGAACAACTTTCCAAAATTACATCATAAATAAGGGCTTCTTTTGATTCTAGTAAAACTGTCATGTAATCAATTGGTATATGATACAATTCCAATGTTCCTATCTCAGATCATTCTTTGGTTGGGGTTATTTGAAGACGACGCTTTCCCAATTTTAAAAAAGAGTTGCGATAAAACAGCTGTAGGTTGGCAAAACATTGAAAGCCAACAGAATAGAAGGTAAAGGTTTCAGTGGGCCTTTTTTAGTTCCCTAAACTGTCAGCTTTCTGATTAAAAGAAAGCAACTCATGCATTTAAAAAGTCAGCACTGCACTAATTTGAAATGATTCCAGCAACATCTGCATTTGTTAATGATTGCTATTTGCTTAATCTTGCCCTTATTTCTTCTCTAGCCCAGGTCCAACAAACAGTGAAGAAATAAGTAAATTTATGTGTTGTTCCATTTCTTCAGATTTCAGGTGAGAGTTTACAAGTAACATAGAATATTCCTTTATGATAAAAGACCTCTCTTAATAGCAAATGAGAATACCAGAGACACGGTTAATGAAGAACCCTTTAATATATAAATTACACTGTGAGACTATGGTCCCTATACTACAGTGTTATAGCATTATATTCCACTTTAACTGCCATGGCAACATCATGTGAAATTGTGGGGTTTATAGTTTAAGGAGGCCCAAAACTCTCTGGCTGAGAATTCAACAGTCATTCCTTAAACTGCAAATCCCTTTCCGGCCTGCTTCCAATAAGCAACCCTGGTACACGGAAGACCTCAGGGATAGGAAGCGGGCTGTGCAACGGCTAGAGCGCAACTGGCGAAGACATCATCACTTAGCTGACAAGGCACTCCTTGAGTCTCTTTTGAAGGCTTACGGAGTGGCAATAAGTGCAGCTGAACATTCGTTTTATACTGCACGTATTGCGTCCATGGAGTCATGTCCGGCAGAGCTGTTCAGGGTAGTGAGGGAGCTAACACAACTGCCCCCCTCCCTGAACCCTATTTTAGAACCACCTAAAGCCTGCTGTGACAAATTTAACAACTTCTTCACGGATAAAATCTCTCGGCTAAGGGCTGATCTCGACACCAGTATTTCTTCAGATCCTATAAGAGAGGTTTCCAGAGCCGACCATATAACACCGATTCTGCATGATCTCCTTTGGCTGCCTGTTCGCTTCTGGGCACAATACAAGGTGTTGGTTATAACCTATAAAGCCCTAAAGGGTACTTGGAGGACCGCCTCTCCCCATATAGTCCGCCCCGCACACTCAGGTTGTCAGGGAAGAATCTGTTGAGGATCCCGATAACGAGATATGTATCAACCTCACAAAGGGCCTTTTCTATCTCGGCCCCTGGGATCTGGAACACCCTTCCTGAGGAACTCTGCTCCGTCACCTCCCTGGATCTCTTTAAAAAGAGACTCAAGACCTTCCTGTTTCGGCAAGCCTTCCCTGATGCTCCTTGATGATATATGACTCCCTCCTATATGTACAGCATTATCGAGCACATTTAGCTGGCTTGGATTTGATGTATGGTTTTAATCTGTATTCTGAAATGTTATTATTGAAGTTTTATTTATGTATTGCAATTTTTATCCTCTATTTTGTATTTGATATTGCAATTTTTACCTGTATACCGCTATGATCAACATGGAATAGTGGTTTATAAAAAAAACATTATTATTATTATCATCATCATCATCATCATCATCATCATCATGGCAGTTAAAGTCGAATATAGTAGTATAACAGTGTAGTGGGATAAGGAGTCTCTCTACTTACATATAATGTATAAAGGGAAATTAGTAATAAATGACCTCACACTGACCCTTGTACACATAGGAGATTTTCAGACAGGGAAAAAAAGCCAGGCGTAAAAGGCATACTCCTGGCATAATCACACAACCGTGCTGAAGATTTTCAGACACATTGCACTCATCCAGGACTTATCTGGTGAAGATCCAGGAATACTCCAGCTACAAACCATTCATGGGGATGTCCTATGAATGGTTTGTTGCTGGAACATTCCTGGATCTTCACTGGATAAGTCCTGGATGAGTGCAACGTCATCTGAAAATATTCAGTGCAATTGCTTGATTATGCCAGGAGTATCCCTTTTACTCCTGGTTTTTCCCCCCATCTGAAAATCTCCATAGTTTGTAGATTTCAGGTGATCCTTTATCATCTTCTAATCTTTATGAAAAACAAGATCTCTGTCCAATCCTTTCAATTTTTCCCCATATGGTCCAACTACAAAATCATATGCCAGTTATTAAGACTGCCTAATGGGCTTTCACGGTAGCCACCTACCTGGATTCCCTTTTTTGTTAGTGAAAACCATGTTTTTTTGTTTGTTTATTTGATATCTGAAATTGCAAAACCACAGTTTACATTGAAATCAAAGACTGAAACCAAGATCTGGACACCATAGCACACTATAATTATTGGGGGGAGGAAGGGGGGGTGATATATTCCAGGGTAAGCAAAGTGAGACCAATGGGATGGAATGTGCAAACCCATGGCTCTGTTTCCAATTTAGTGTGACTATGGCTTAGCAACTGGGCCCTGAGATATTATTGCTGCAGGCTCACTACATCTTCTACTATCTTGCTCTTCTCAGAACATTCCCTCATATATTACTCCAGTGGGGACATCAGCACTAAGATGGAAAACATACATCTTTGTGTATGACATCAAACACTGAAGCAATGATAAAGATTTTTTGTTTTTTAGCAGAATGTGAATTTTCTTGAACCATGGGGGGAAAACCGACTTTTACCACATCTCAGATTTATCTGTGCTTTGCTTATGAAAACAACCATGTTGCTCAGGTTTTACTGGATTCTGGAAACTTTTGTTTATATAGAAAACTCATGCTTACATGACCAAGGCACAAGATGAACTAAAACCAGGTCATTGGTTATTTTCCTAGATCTGTATTTATGGCCATTATGAATTTAGCCAATTATTTAAACAAAAGTAAGTCTAATGTAAAGTTACAAAAGAACGCTATTTTGCATAGCTTTTTATAAGTTTTGGTTTCTTCTTCATCTAATGCAGTCATTAAACTCCCTCTTCAGCAGAATACAGAAATTATTTAGTAGTTTACCTAGCAGTACTTTATATCAGAAGTATAAATGGCTCTGAAATTATGGATATCACTCTATAATGTTGAGAGATTTCGGCATTTAATAATAGAAAGAGGGTTTCCCCCCCCAAGTTGCTATATTTTTGAAATGAGACACTCCTGCCATAGCTCCAAATTGCTACAGCATTACCAGAGCACAATAAGCACCAGAATACATTTGCCTCTTCCACATATATTTTCCCAGTCAGCCATCGTGCAGAGTTGAAATCTGCTTCATCCTACAATTGTCATGAAACAAATATAGCAGTTTTTATGAAAATTTCTTTCATAAAGCCCACAATCTCCCATTGAGCATGAATCATTGCAGAAAATTCACTCTGGGAAGCAGCAACATGGCCAACCCTGATGACTGCATTTCTGTTCCCCATTATTTATTGTCCTTATTTCACTCTCAAGACAACACAGATCAAATTCTATAGACTTTATCACATGGGAAGCTTACTGTGCGTAAATTACCATGAAATCATCAGAAATCACTCTTCTCCTGTTGGTAAATCATTATGGAGACATAGGGGCTCGCTTCTCCCATCACTAAAGCGTCCTTGGAGCCGCCATTTGATAATAATGGGATCTTCCATTATTGCCAAATGGTGGCTCCATGACAATTTACTGACGGGCGAAGCGAGCCCTGATGCCTCCATGATGATTTACTGATATTCCAGACTAACATGGCTAGGTTTCTGAATCATATTTCCTCATATTTTCAAAACAACACATAGCTGTTCTTCCAACCTCTTGATCCAATGGGGTCCAATAAAGTCTTTATCTCATACAGCAATAGAACCTACTGCTTATCAGACAGGATCTAAACTTCAAAGTTTTCTAATGATGTACCCAGTATCTTCCATAGATCTTTATTAAGCAAATATATTTTTGGACTTCTCCCCTACAGGAATATCTGTGCATATCTTTTTCAAAATCACTTAACAGTTTTGATATCCCTTGGTGTATCTGGAAGGATGTGGTTACTGAATAAAGATACTGAACAGCACAGAAAAAGAAACAACAGATATGTAGATGCCATTGAAAACTCCACAATCAAACTCATATTAACATTTGCAGTCTTAGGGCAGGGCTAGATATTTCACATGGCACAATGGCTTTGCCAAAATTGGCACCTTTCCATGTAGGGCATTTCAATAGCCTGTGGCCAAAGGAGTAGGAGGTGGAGTGGTGGGAAAGTGGTCTGCTCTTTTGACTTGTATTTAGAAGCTTTCTCCCCCTGTATTTGCAAGAAGTGAGAAGAAAGGAAAGAATGTGATTTACTGATAGCTTTATAAGCTGGGGGGATGGGGAAAGTATATATCCATCTTCTGAGGGAAAACAGCAAGTCTTTGTTTGCTTTTCCTGCCTAAATAAAGACATGCCATCTTATGTGGTTCCTGTCAGTATGATTCATGTAGTGATTGAGTGAAAGAAGTAGAATGAATGTAGTCTCATAAATATAGGAATGGGCACAAGCTAATCCTCTACAGTATCTGTTGGTTTCCTTCCACACATCTGCCTGGTTAAAATCCAAGTGTGCCAGTTTTCTTTTTAAAAATCACCATAGAATCATAGAGTTGGAAGAGACCACAAGGGCCATCCAGTCCAACCCCCTGCCATGCAGGAAATCCAGATCAAAGCATCCCCGACAGATGGCCATCCAGCCTCCATTTGAAGACCTCCAAGGAGGGAGACTCCACTGTTGAACAGCCCTTACTGTCAAGAAATTCCTCCTAATGTTGAGGTGGAATCTCTTTTCCTGCAGCTTGCACCCATTGCTCTGGGTCCTAGTCTCTGGAGCAGCAGAAAACAAGCTTGCTCCCTCCTCAATATGACATCCCTTCAAATATTTAAATAGGGTTATCATATCACCTCTTAACCTTCTTTTCTCCAGGCTAAACATACCCAGCTCCCTAAGGCGTTCCTCATAGGGCATGGTTTCCAGACCTTTCACCATTTTAGTCGCCCTCCTTTGGACACGCTCCAGTTTCTCAATGTCCTTTTTGAATTGTGGGGCCCAGAACTGGACACAATATTCCAGGTGGGGCCTGACCAGAGCATAATATAGTGGCACTATTACTTCCCTCGAGCTAGACACTATATTTCTATTGATGCAGCCTAAAATCTCATTGGCCTTGTTAGCTGCCGCATCGCACTGTTGACTCATGTTCAACTTGTGGTCTACTTGGACTCCTAGATCCCTTTCACATGTTGTCTCCTTAAGCCAGGTGTCCCCCATCCTATATCTGTGCATTTCATTTTTTCGCTCTAAGTGCAGTACCTTACATTTCTCCCTACCATGTAGCCAAAAATTACAATCGACTTCCTATGTGTGCCCTGTTAAATGTTTCCCGGGGAAAGGGTCATCAGTAGCATAACAAGCCTACCGTTGCTCATGTGATACTGACTTTTCTACCTCACAGGCAGCAGAAATTGTTTTCAATATTCTCTGGTTGTCAAAACAGAAGCCCAGAAGCTGGAGAAGAGTGCTGAAGATATCATGGGCAGCCAAAACAATAAACAAATGAGTTGTTGAACAGATCAAGCCTGAAATCTCCCTAGAATCCAAGGTGACTAAACTGACTGTTGTACTTTGTTCACATCATGGGAAGCACAACTCATTGCAAAGGAAAATAATGCTAGGAAAGACAGATGGCAGTAGAAAAAAAGGAAGACCACATGCCAGATGGCTGGATTCAATCAAGGAAGTCACAGGCCTGAATCTGCAGGATCTGAGCAAAGAAGTGGAGGATAGGGGGGCTTAGAGATGTCTCATCCACAGGGTCACCGTGAGTCGAGATTAACTCAAAGGTAGTTAACAATAACTGATGACAATTAGTTGAGCCTGTGTTGTAGGGATCAAAGGACTACCCTCTTCAAGTGACCCCAGTTAGCATTCCTATACTGATATATTTATATACTGTTTCTTAGCATTATTTTGACAATGGTTTTAATATGTTTCACTTTGCAGGCTTCAGTCACTATATACATTTCAAATTGAACAATGTTTCTCTTTCCACTGAAGACATTATGAGTAGTCTGATACCCAGCTAATCTTTTTAAGGCCCAGTTGCCATGGTTTCATTCAGAATCAGATGTGCACACACATCAAAAGTGCCTGTCTGTGAAAGGGATAAAAGGCTAATCCTTTATGTCTATGTTTTAGTAACAGAGCATATATGCACATGACATCATTTCACATGGAATATACATTAAACATTTATTTTGTGTTAGACAGTGTGGTATAAATATGTGGGGAAGGATAGATGCAGAATGAATCATATGCTTTGCTAATCTGTAGCCATCTGAAAGGTTTTCTGAGAATGCGAAGTATCAACACTCCCTCAGAACTCATAGAACACTGTGGCTGGAATTAAAGTGACTTATGCACATGGTCCTGTCACAGTGATGTGTAGCTACCTCTATTGCCAGAGCATCTTGGAATCTGGCAGGGCAGGTTTCCCTCATGATGCAGCTTTTGCTGCTGTCCTCCATCTCCATCATTATCACATTGCCTTTGGCCATGTTATCCCTGCTGCCATGTTACTTACCTGCACTGGTGTAGTTACACCAGCCAATAGATTACAGGCCTTGGTCCAGTTATGGTACATAACCTCTTGATCCTCAATACACCAAATCTCATCTGATTTGGGAAGCTAAGCAGCATTAGACCTATTTGTATTAGATAGGAAGTAATCAGGATATACTATGGACCTCACTGAGTTCTAAAGATAAGCAAACTAGTACCAAAATCATGATGTGAGCTCTCTCATTTAGGTTTGGAAGTTTCAGGTATAGACCAGGTGGGGGGAGGGGGGACATCATTGCAATCCACATCAGTGCTTTTAAAAATGACCAGAGGAGTGTGGGTCAAACTGTCATCCTTCTGCGTGTACTACCCGAGAACATATATGTATAGCCACACCCAGAGAGTACAGGTCAAAGAATCATACAATCATAAAATTGGAAGAGACCACAAGGGCCATCGAGTCCAACTCCCTGCCATGCAGGAACTCACAATCAAAGCACTCATCACAGATGGCCATCCAGCCTCTGTTTGAAAACCTCCAAAGGAGACTCCACCACACTCCAAGGGAGTATGTTCCACTGTTGAACAGCTCTTACTGCCAGGAAGTTCCTCCTAATGTTGAGGTGGAATCTCTTTCCCTATAACTTTCATCCATTGTTCCTGTATGCACACCAATTCTCGTACATGGACAGCATTTACCCAAGTTCTATTCACTAGGATGCTGAGGCGGTCATCAATAAGAACTGATTATCCATTGAAAGATTTGCACAACATTCTCCCTACCATGGCAATGGCATATTCAACCATGACTCTCAATGGTATTAAGACAATTGTGTGACTGAAGTCAAGTGCTTACAACAAGTAGACCCACCAATAAAGGCAAGATATGACTCCAAAGTACTCCTTGTAGTTCACACACATGCCCTGTTCTTTCAGATATGCCTCACTAATAGATAGGCACTCATAGAATCCTTTTGGGGAGGGGGAAGAAGTATACTTCTGCTCACAGGAAGGATCTAGGTCTGTCTTACTTTCCTAGCACCAAATGGTTTGGAGTAAGGATGATAAGGAATGCAATGTGGAGTGCTCATGGCTTGCACTGTCAAATGTTGTGAGCCTTCAAATAGCTTCTGACTTATGGTGACCCTAAGACAAACCTATAACAAGGGTTTTTTTCTTGTTTGTTCGTTTTTGAAAGAGTTGTTTAGAGGAGGTTTGCGATTGCCTTTCCCTGAGGCTGTGAGCATGTGACTTGCCCAAGATCACCTAGCCAATTTCATGGCTGAGCTGGGAATCAAATCTTGATCTCCAGCATTGTAGTCCAACACTCAAAACACTACTCCATGCTGGCTCCTGTCAAGTATTGAAATATAATTGTCTTCTCAAGGCAAAGCATTTACTTACATTTCCATCAAGGATTGCCTAGATTCATCTGGGCAAAATATCAGGCCAAGAATTGGTTGTGGGGGTAACAGAAGACTTTCAAAATAAGTAGAGTTTATTTCCTGGAGATTTGTTATTATGGGTTTGGATGATACAGTGGATCCTTGTTATACACTGGGGTTTAGTTCCAAGATCCCCCGTGTATAACAAAATCCGTGTATGCTCAAGTCCCATTAAGTATAATGACTTAGCAAAATGGTGTCCCTAATAAAAAATGGAACATCAGGGTAAATGTATACTTTTTTGGAACATTTTCAAACCGTGTATGCTTAAATCCGTGTATAAAAAATCCGTGTATAAGAAGGGCTGACTGTACTTTACAGAGTTTTGACAGTTAATGCAGCTTGTACACAGTAGGAATCTGACATGACTGGATGGAGGGGCTATTGTGCACCCACATTTGCTTACTGAGAGGATGGACCTTTATGATGGGAAGGAGTCCACCTGGCTTCTTCAGGGCATGATATCTGTCCTGGAAATAAGTACAACAGTTTAAGCCAAATACTCTCTGGAAAGTTGGTGTGGGGGAAAGGTACCAAAGAAAGTTGGGCTCTTCGTGTGATACTGTGTAAAGGGAGAAGATGGCAGGGACCACATAATAATGGATTGAAAGGAGGGGCTGTGCCTATGAGGAGAGATCATAGTCTAGACCAGTGGTCTTCAAACTGTGCTCTTTAAAAGATTTTGGATTTCAGCTCCCAAAAGCCTCAGCCATGTTGGCCAATAGTCTGGGATTCTGGGAGCTGAAGTCCAAAATCCCTTAAAGGGCACAGTTTGGGGATCACTGGTCTAGATGTATGCAACCAGCCCAACAACTTCTGCTATTTGTATAAGAGCCCAGGCTCTTAGGGTGATAGGTGAAGCTTAGGGAATAGTGTACAGTTGTCTGCCTTCCGTATCACAAATTAATTGTGTGAGACTGCTGATTAACACTGTCATTATTATCAGTTAGCACTATAATGAGATTAGTGTTTATATGTTATTGTGATAGAATTGGTGTGTTATGTTGTTTTAATAAACAGGCAATTTTGAATGCCCTTTAGAACAATTTGTTACAGAAAGGTACTTATATGAAAAGAAAAGAAAAGAAAAGAAAAGGAGAAAAAAGAAGCACAAGAAGTTACTGACAATTCGTTTTTTGTGAAACAGGCTCTTGAATGGGTTATCACCTGGAAACCTACAAAGCACAAAGGTATCTTACATTCACACTCTTTATCATTTTGGAGAGTTTGCTTTCTGGTTTTCAGCCTTAAGGATAATTGGAGACAGAGTTCCAGACTTTCTCCACATCCTCCAAAGAAGACATTTCTGTATATTGAAGAAAGTGAAATAAAGGATCTTAGATCGAATGGATTTAGTTTTACTACACTGTAAACTATTGTGAGATCGGTACATTACAACTGCTTTTAAGGCACATACACAGAGGAGAGTGGGTAAAAAAAATTTCAGAAAGCGGCTGCAGAAAGACATATCAATGACCTAATCATTTACGACACGGTTGCTTTGCTGTCTGGTTTTGGAGCACACTAGAACGCTTACTTGTTTGGATGAACACCTATATGGTACCAGTTCAGGGAGGTGAGCTGGGCTAAACTGGATATAACCATCCCTATACACATAACTGCAATAAAGGATGCTGTTAAGTGGGGTGATACTATTTGTACTACTTAAAGTGGGTTGCTAACAGGTGTCCCCTGTACCACACTGAAGCCTGCTTTTCTGAGGTGGGGAGTAGCAAACTGCAACTCATAACAGGTGTGAGACCTTCTGCTTTTCTCTTGGCTTCTGTCTATAATCCTTTGGAAACTGAGACAAAAACAGAAGCATAGCCTAAGTAGAAATGGCTTTTTAAAATATGTCAAGATTTTGTTATGGTTATTTTTCCATCCTTGCTGCTAATGAACAATTCTGTCCCTGGCATGTTTTTGTTGCTTCACTGTATTCTATATTCATCTAAATGCTTTCCAAAAACTAATCTGAGCTGATCTTTTAAAAGATTTAAGACAAGATTTATTGGAATATGTCAGGACTCCACATGAGCTGGAACAGATATGACCTTTAAATCAATTTTGAGCTTCTGCCTATCATGGCAGCAATCCTAGTTTTGATACATTTTGTATTTTCCTTCAGTCCCGGAGGTGTCCAACAGGCATGGGAATCCATCTCCAACTTTGGTCCCAAGTATTTCACAGCTGTAACTCAGATGGAAAATGGAGGACAGATGATTTCATCAAACAAAGAACTGCTTTAAGAAAAAAACATGCTGCTCTAGAAACAAAGAATTTTAATTGTATTTGAAATATACTAAGAACATAAGGTAATATTTCTTGGACCAATTTCTGTTACACAAGGAATCTTTTTGATTTCACATCTAGCCATCTGTTAAGCAATTGTGACAACTTAATAAATATCCCAAGTATTTATAAAACTTTAAATTCTCCATCACTTGCTGAAGTATGCAAAAGTAAAGGAAATAGCTTTCTAATGTTGACAATACATTTAGTTCCATCTGCATTTTTAAAACCCCAGTCCATATTCATTCAATATGTTAATGAAGACTACAAGGTGTCCTAA
Organism: Sceloporus undulatus; assembly: GCF_019175285.1. Taxonomy (NCBI): domain Eukaryota; kingdom Metazoa; phylum Chordata; class Lepidosauria; order Squamata; family Phrynosomatidae; genus Sceloporus; species Sceloporus undulatus. Next base: position 113,558,457 of record NC_056523.1, on the reverse strand, counting down.
TTGATGACAAATTTACACCACAGAGATGTGATTGCACAGGCAAGAGGCATAGGAGAATATCAGAACAAACCATAAGATCACTCAGGAATCTGGAACTGCTTAGGTTTCAGAACTGTGACTAGCAGTTCTTTACCAAAGGCAAAGAAATGCATTCACTGAGATCCTGGATCACACCGGTGGAGTGTAAATCTCTGACACAAGTATCTCCACTTCCTCACTACCCATTTGTCCAACTTACATATTTGTTCCTGTGGCACCACCCATGTCCATTTAGCTATTAGGGGAAGGTGGTCAGGCAAGAGCTGGCTGGGTTCAAGTAGCTGACTGCAAGAAGACAATGTCATCCTTCCAGACCTCCAGAGGATGCCAGAAGGTCCAGGAAGATGCTTTATTTCTGTGGCTAGATGTTGAAATACATGTCCACCTGTCTTCATTCTTTCATGGCTAGGGTGGCATCCTGGTTGCAGATAGGTAGGTTGAGCTGGCAAAGAGTCATTGCATATGGAGATATGGGTATGTACTTCCCCTGTCTTGGCAGTGTCCTGGAGCAACTGCCTAGTTTTATAATCTAATCAAAGGAGTTGTGCTGAATCTCCATCTCCACAAGTTAAGCATCTGGCCATTTTGGGGGGCCTGTATTTCTCCCTTTCCTCTCCAATCATTGACTTCTTCTAGGGACAGAGGGTTGGAATTCATAGAATCATAGAATTATAGAGTTGGAAGAGACCTCAAGGGCCATTCAGTCCAACCCCCTGACATGCAGGAACTCACAATCAAAGCACTCCTGACAGATGGCCATCCAGCCTCTGTTTAAAGACCTCCAAAGAAGAAGACTCCACCACTCTCCAAGGAAGGGGTCTAGTTGTAGAATGCTTGGCATATGCTTCTCACTTAGTGGAGTCGAAGACCCACTCCTTGGAGACTGACGGCATCATCATTTCCCTCATGATTCTGTGGACAGAGTGCAAGATGTAGGCTGGAAAGCCTACACAAAAAGGAACAGGGAACAAATAGATCTGGCTCCTGCATAGATCTGCTGTTGCTCAAAGACTCCTCAAATGTTCACAGCACAGAACAAACAAAGAAAGGATGCATATTATATTGTATGTCTAACTTCACAGTGTGCATTGGTCAATGGAGTAAAGGCTTATGCAAAACATTCAGATGTCACTTCCTACATGTTAAGAATGTCATAAGAACTTGACATGGACGGTAAGAACTTTTCAGTTGCATCCATCTTTGAATGTAATGTATGTTCTTGCTCTTAAAGGACAACTTTTAGCCCCTCCCTGTAAAAAGAGGAAAAAGCCAGACATTCTTCCATGTAAACTTGCCCCAGAATCTTTTTTTTTAAAAAAAGACTCTGCATACTGTAGTTTATAATTTGCAAGAATTAGCTATCTATTTCTTTTGCCACCTGACCAAGACACCTGATTTCCTTCCTCTTTTCAGGCCTCTTGACAGTATTCCCAAGAAACACTGCAGGGAAGGCCAAAAATATTCTATTTCTTGTAGAAACAGAACAAAACTAATAAACGCACCCCTCTTTTGATATGGAAGGGAGTATGTAAGTGAGATGATGGGATTGTGAACTGTCATCCATGTCCACATCTCTCACATGAGTCTGAGAAAGTTTGTGTATGTGTGTTTGCATAGAGGTTCATGCCAAAATTCACATACCATTTGAAACAAATGCTAGCTCATATAGGCTAGCTGGTATAAACCTACATGATTTAAGGAATAACAGGCAATGGCACTACCAATGGCACTACCTTTCCATGGTGATGGGACTGCATGTTCCTGTGAGGCAAGAAGCTATGCTGATGGCAGCAGTGCTGCTGGAAGGATTTCGCATGTCAGACAAGCTTTTGCTAAGGAGCCAAATGAATCTGGGCAGCACCAGTAATGGGGGGCAAGGCAACACTGGCAGAGGATCTTTCAGAGACAATGGCAGTTACCGCACAAAGGGACGTACAATAAACCTCTCCTTGAACATCTTTTACCACAAAAACCCTATGATGAGACAATCCAAAGTAAAACAAGAGATAGTGTCAAAAGATGAGACTTCCAGGTTGGATAGCACTCAACAGGCTACAGTGGCATAGCAGAGGACAAGTATAAGTACAGCTGTGGCTAATGATGCAATTGGATTCAAGCTGAAAGATCATTCAGTTGTTGACATGCTCAGAAGTGAAAGTCCAATGCTGCATGATATATATTATAGGAAAATGGAATGTGAGAAGCATGAATCAGGGGAAGCTAGACATAGTAAAACAAGAAATGAAATGTATAAACATTGCAATACTTGGGCGAATGAGCTAAAGAAGACAGGAATGACACATTTTGAGTCAGAAAATTATACGGTGTTTTACTCTGGAAACATAAATCTATTTATGGTACGACAAACATAAAGTTAACAGGGAGTTTGAACATCATTTTGTGCGAAAAGCAATTCTTAATGTTTGGCTCAAGGTAAAACATCTCTTTTATGTTAAAATACCAGGATAGGTTTCACCCCACGAGGCGTTTTGTAATAGAACTCAGATCTCCAGTTGGCTGAGGTATGAAGATCTACTCTCAAAAGATAACTTGAATAACTTCATGTTTAAGAAACTAGAGAACATTAAGAACATGGATATCCAAAAGCATTGGTTTCTTTATCAACAATTAGCAGAAAGATTTAAAAATGACTCTCTAATGGAAAAATTTGAAATTAAAAATACTGAATTGGATATCGTGCTACGAAAAGAACAAAAGAAATTAACATCTAAATTTTAAAAAGTTTTGCTACACAGGAAAGTGGAAGAAAATGTGATAAAGGACTCGATGATACAGTGGGCCAGAGATCTAGGGAAGACAATTGAACTGAAAAGCTGGCACTACGCCGGAGAAAAAACACGAAAGTTCACTGCTTGTCAAAATTTACAAGAAAACTACAAAAAAATGGAGTCAAGATGGTACCTGACACCTGTCAGACTTGCTAAAATTCATAGGGACAGCAGTAGTCAATGTTGGAAGTGTGCAAATACAAAAGGCTCCTGGTTCCATGTATGGTGGGAATGCCCCAAGGTAAAGAAATACTGGAGCCAAATTCATGCATGCATAACTAAAAGTCTTGGGATAAATTTCAATTTGACTCCTGAAATCTATTTGCTTAACATGACTAATAGAATCCCTTGGGAAACAGAGAAAAACCATTGGCGTAAAATCCTATACATGGTCTCAGCAGGGAGGTTATTGCTGGCACAATATTGGAAAAGCAATGAAATACCATCAATAGACGAGTGGCTACTGAAGATATACGACATGATGGAAATGGACAGATTAACTAGAATTATTCAGGGAATAGATGAGGAAGAAGTGGAAAGGGAATGGGAGTCACTAAAAAACTTTTGTGATGACAGATGGAAAGGCATGTAAATCATCGCGTATTTAATTGATATTATTAAGCAACCTCATTTAACAAATAGAAAATAGGGTGTTATAATATAAGTAAGCAAATGTATAGACTGGAGTAATAGAAGAAACATGAAGTGCTATAAGGTAACTATTATATGGAGAGTAATAAACACAGAAGCAAATGTTGTACAACAGGAAGTTTATTTGTCATCAAGATTTTTGAAGATACAGGATCATTATATGTAATAGTTCTGAGTTGAGATGCTTCCAATTAATTTATGTTGATCGTGTTGAATGTTGTATATCTTCATACTTTAAGCAATAAAATTATATTTAAAAAAAAGAAACATAAATCTAAGAAGAAATGGGGTGGCATTCTCTCTGCAAAAACAAGACCAGGAGCATATTGTGGAACATACCATGAATTACTAACATCAAAAATTAGTAGATAGCTAAACAAGAAACAATAGCTAAACAAGGACCAACTATCATGCCAAACTATATTCCAAAGAACATCTGAAGTATTTGAAGATGTAAAACAATAGATTTGCACTTTTTACATTACAGTGCCCCCCCATCCATTATTATTTTTAATACATGGATTCAGTTATCCATGGCTTGAAAATATTCCAAAAAATATAAATTCCAGAAAGCAAACCTTGATTTTGCTTTTGATACAGGTTACACCATTTTATCATGCCAATGTATATAATGGGACTAGAGCATCTACAGATTTTGCTATCTGTGGCAGTGGGAGTGGAGGCTAGAACCAAACCCTGGAGGATACCAAGGGCCTACAGTACTTGACCAGAAGTCAGAAGAACTCTGGACTGAAGTCAGGGACATTGCCTTTGAAGAAGGCAAAAAGTCACTTTTTGTTGTCCACACTTCAAAAACACCAAGGTCACAACGGAGTTTCCTGGAATCTCTGGAGTAACCTGAAGGTTTTCTTAATTCAGATTAAAGGTTAAAAGAAGTGGCTTTATTGCTGAATTGGCCATACATTTTCTGAACTGATTGCAGCAGGTTTGAGATGAGTATGTTTTTCCCCCATGTGTAGATGTGGCCTAGGAGTTGGAAGGGCAACTATGAAGGAACTAGACAAGATCCTGAAGTGTAAAGATATATCACTGAATACTAAAGTTTGGATTGTCTGTGTCATCATATTCCCCATTTCTATGTATATTTGTGAAAGCTGGACAGTGAAGAGAACTGATAGGAAGAAAATAAACTCATTTGGTGACGGCAAAGAGTTCTGTGGATACTGTGGACTGCTACAAAGACAAATAAATAAGTCCTGGAGCAAATCAAGCCTGAACTCTTCCTAGAAACCAGTATGATTAAATTTAGACTGTTGTACTTTAGACATATCATAAGACATGACACAGTAGGAAAAAAATAATCCTTGGTAAAACATAAGGAAAAGAGGAGGATCATATTACAGGTGGATAGATTCTATCAAGGAAGGCACAGCCATGAGTCTGCAAGACCTGAGCAGGGCTGCTGATGACAGGATGACTTGGAGATTTCTCATTCTTAATCTCACCATAATATGATGTTGACTGAACAGCAGTTAATTACTTTCTGTTGAAGCATTAATGAACAAAGGTGTTAATGGGATATGGTTCTCAGTAAAGAAAAAAATATAGAAAGTCTGTCATGTTTATTTAGAAATATAGCACTTTATTCCCATCTCTGAAGGACTGAAAAAAAAGAAGAAGTAGCAGCATGCATTTCATATGCTCTACTTATCAAAGCATGATGGATAAAGTGAACAAATCTGCACATATACTCATGTACCAATACTGCTGTAATCCTGACTGGCATTTTGTAGAGAAATGCATAACATGTTATGCCCTTGTACTACGAAATCATTGCTACTACCTTTACATAGTTTGTTGACACAAATGCATTATGCTCCTGTGCTGTTCAGTGGTTCACACTAAAACACTTTGAAATCAGTGTTGGCTAATAAATTACTATTGTTTTCAGTGTAGAGATCTTGTTCTGTTTGCTGTAAGAACAAGATAACTATGAATCTTATACTGATATCAATCATCTTAAAAAACTATAAATCATCTGTATTTGCAAATTCTGTCAAGGAAGTTATTAGCTTGTTCGTTTTATCATTGCTAAGATTAAACTCCAACACTGAAGGATTTACATGAACAATTTATACTTTATTATCTCTGAGACTGCCATACTTTTCAATTGTCAAATGTTTTACATTTGCACAAATGTTACTAGCACTGCATATATCTCTCAGGGTTCTTTCTTGAGTGATAACACTTAACTTTGTAAGACAATGTAGTACCTTTATGCTGTCATACAATCTTCTTTGCATCATTAAACTGAGCAGCCATTGTGTTAAACAAGATTTGTTTCATGGCCTGAACCATCCTGACGGTGTGGCACAAAGGATGTTTCAAACATCTCTTTAAGGTCAGCCAGATAATCAAATCCTTATTGTATATAAGACAGACATTACAAGCAGACAGAAAATGTAAACTGCATGATAATAATAACCAAATTAACAGATCACCTACACAATCAACACCAATAACAATGGTGGCCACAGCAAATACCTGTTTGAAATGTAACAACTTGAACATAAACTCACAGTAACCAATACATGTTTCCTTCTTAGACAAGTTCATAAATAAATAGTGTAAACTATCCTCTACTCTTTGCAGGATATGTTTAAATTGATTAATTTAATCCTCCTTCAGATTAGTACATTCAAAATGTCTTGCCATTCCTAGGTGTACAAAAGTTAATAAATCGTTCCAGTAACTGCTATGGCTACTGAGTTAAGGGAACACCAGCTAAATTCTAGGAAAACATGAAACAGCAACCCATGACTAGCAAAAGGAGATATGAAAGAAACCTCTATGTAAATGTAGAATTAAAAGCAGTCAAGAGTAATACAACCTTGTGAAACAGGGCCATTATCCTCTAGCATGGTGTACGTTATATAACTTTACAAATAGTTGGTACATTGGATAGGAGCAAATAAACCCTGTTAATGAATTACTGAGATGAGTAAACCAGCAAGGGTGACCTGATGTACATCAGCACTCTCCAGCCAATGTTGTGAAGCACAACAGGACCAATGAGTATCTGTCCTGTTGGCCACTGGCCCTTTTACTGGTTTCCCTGCATAGTAATATAACAGCAGCCCTTTCCTGGATATGGATGTTATGGAACTCCTCCCTCCTTTCATTCCTATTTCTTGCCCTCATCACTTGTTGCACTCAGAAGGATATGGATGGAAGAAGTCTCATTCCTTCTTTGTTAAGCAAAGCGCATGCATGCACACATTCAGAGCAATTACACAAGGATAGGTTGTTTGCATGAAGAATCAAACAACCTATGCAATGCTTTTACTTCTCAAAATGAATTTCAATAAGACAACAGTGATATCAATTATGCATTCTGTTTTTACAGCAAATGCAATAAACCACTTTGTGAAATGCAGACTATTTCTCTTCATCTCACCCAGAAAAGAGACAAATCTGGAAATTTTTCATTCAAGAACAAATATAAACAGAGATCCACATCCACTACAGAATCTCTTGTAAATTTATACAGATAAACCAGTGGTCTGTTAATAGAGTGATTTGCCTTGTTCCCAGCTCCACTGTAGAACACATGAGGGTGTTTAGTGTCAAAACAATAGGACAATAGAATAATCAAAAGTGTAACTAAATCTCCACAGTGAGATCAATACATGAAATCTACAATAACATTCATCCCAAAGCATTTCCTCCCATTTGAACTTGGGCTCCCACTGGGCAGAGTAATATGCACAGAGGAGTTTGTGTGATAAAGTCTGATATGAACTTCTACAGGTAAGTGGCTGTACATGTTTCTTTTAACATGGTGTGAAAATATTTTCAAAGTGTTGTACTTCAAACTGCCCATCATTAATTTATTCTTTCATATGAGGCAAATACGCTCCAAGGTCCAGCGGTAAAGGTTTTTAAAATCAATACACCATTTACTGTCACCAAAGCATTTTCTGTGCAGCTCATGATTAAACAAAACCACAACATACATTGATTTGGCATGCACATTAGAACAATTTCCCAGGCAAAATTAGCTTTCATGCAGGAGAAAGGATACTCGATAGAAGTTGACAAGTACTTTCACTGAACTGCAGAACACCTCAGGAGGGAACTGAGAAGACAGCAGAGCTATGCTTTCAAACTCCTAGAATTTTAATATACTGTACAAATGAATGTATCTATTGCTTCTCTAAAAACATTTTCTGGAATGCTAAATAGCTGTGCAAGGAAAAATTTACAAATTCACTATCTCTAAAGTCGCATATAACAACACTGGTTAAAAAACACACAAACAAACCCCAATCCATTTGAAAGGATGTCATATGGAAGAAGGAACAAGCTTGTTTTCTGCTACCCCAGAGACTAAGACATGGAGCAATAGATTCAAATTAGAATAAAAGAGATTCAAACAGTAGGAAGAACTTCCTAATGGTGAGAGTTGTTCAACAGTGGAATATGCTGTCTCAGAAAGTGGTGGAGTCTTCTTTGGAGGATTTTAAACAGAGGTGGGATGGCCATTTGTCCAGAGTGCTTTGATCTTATATTCCCTTGTGGTCTCTTCCAACTCTATGATTCTATAAACCACATTAGACATACCAGTGATAACAATCCATTGACCAGGGGGGGCTGATCGATCTGCCAGTGTTGGGGTGGCAAGTCCATCCCTGATTTTGCCTCCTCTCCTCCAACAGCTGTCTCAGGTTATACATGAGTTTCACTGGTCCAAGTCTCTGAACTAAGAGAATCCAGCACCCATAATTCTCCTATACAATTTGGAATAGCAGTGGAAAGAGTGGGGGGAAATGGAGACTGCATTCATTGACTCTTGGTGTTGAATTTACTGACTGCCCTGCCACTTAGATTAAAAAAATATTTTCCCATGGTGGTCAGCAGAGAGGAAATGTTGAGTACTGCTGGCAAATTGGGAGATTTTTCATTCTGTAAAGAGATCCACATCCATTACAGAAGCTCTTGCAAATCCATACAGATAATCCACTGATGAGTTCAGATCATTCCCCTTCCATCACACAATCTATGTCTAGCTCAATATCACCCCACAGTTGAGATTCTTGAGAGAGAAAAAGAGAGGACTGGTAACTGAAGTGAGAAAGACACACATATATGGAGGTGAGGAGAGGTGGATTTGACCTCACTCAGTGCAGACATGTGACTCCTTTGAGATCACCTCAGGGCTACAGTATCTATGGCTACTCAAATGTCTAATTCGGGATGTATCCTGATATTATCACACGGGTTTTGCTGCCGCCGCCAATGGCTGGGTTAATCTCATGTAACTTCTGGCTATAATGCGAGCTCAGCTGGCGTCTTTTCAAAACTGGGAAGCTCCTGGGTTTGCAAACTGGCTGGCTAAATTCAGATTCCAGCCAGAGGTTAACTGGGGTTAGTCAAAACACGTGTAATAACATCAGGATACATTCTGAATTAGAATTGAATTTGGCAGTGGTAAGCCATTTATTTTAGCTGTGTGCTAAACTCCTAAGAAAGTTGATAGCTTCTACTTTTGGATCCTGGGATGTCTAACCAATAAACATATTAGCAGAAGAATTTATTATTTGAAATTTATCATTCTCCCATGGGAGAGGGAGGAAGTGAGTGTTACTGAACAGCCTGTTCCAGATATCCATTTTTATGAATCAGTTTGTCACAGCTGCATCTTTGAGCCAATAAGAGCCTTCTGCTTTGCTCACTTCTATCCTCTGTTGTAAATCACTTTGCCTAATTAGTTCCAATTAAGTGCTTCAGGCAATCTCTTGATCTCAGTTATTTCTTCATTTAATTGTAGTAACACATTGTGCTATCTTTAGGCATGACACTTCACACAATATCCTAAGCCTTCTAGTAGCCAAAGGGCTTAATCAGTTCCAAGAGTACACACAGGAATGAGATGAAAGTTAATGTGTTCCTCCTTTCAGCCTGAAATAATTAATAGTTATTTTTTCTATGGTTATTCTTCTTCACATAGAATGAGATGTGTATGTATTTACAGAGAGAGAGAGAGAGAGAGAAACGTTATCATAAGATTTATACATTCCACCCATGTTATGAGGCCTTCATTCCACCAACAGAGTTGGAGTCCATTCACTAATGCATGCACAGTGCAAAAAAAAGTATATCAAGTAATATTGAAAGCAGATGTGCTCAATGGCTTTTTAAAGAAAAGAAATCTCTATAACATTGGCATCTTAAAACACACATACACATCAAATGAAATATACTTTACTAGAGACACTATTCCATAGACATTCATTATTTGTATTTTTTTCTAGAACAGGTGATAACATCCATGGAGTTTTTTCTCCAAAGCTTAGCATAGCATTTTATCTTACTTCAGAAGTCCACATAATCCAGGATAGCAATTCAGCTGGCACTAAGCCCTTACATACCTAAAATGTTGCTTTTCTGGTACATATGGCAGTACCATTCAAAGAGCTATGACAATGATACTGTTTATAGCTCTGAAAATGGCGCTGCCATCTGCACCATAATTCACCAGGAAAGGAGAGCTCAGAAGATGGACAGTTTTTAGTCTGCCACACTGCCGCGCTAAACCTGTAGCTACAGGTATAACAGAATCCTAGGAACTGGTATGGATTCCAACAAGCAGACAAGAAACAGAACAAAACAAAAACAAGCACACTAAGCTGCTTAGACAGGAGAAATCTTGGAAGCTTCCAACTGATTGAGAATGCAAAGCTTCTAAATTTCTGTCTTGTACTTCTTGAGAAATTTCCATTTCAGCTGTCACATGGCAGGAGTCACATTAGTAATTTCCCATGTACTTCATCTGAACAGTTTAAACTTCATAGGTGTAGAAGACATTCGTCTACTCTTTTAAAATTGTTTGTAATAAAAGAAGACCACCTTCACTTGTCTACTCAGGAGTTTATTATTCCTTATTCACAGTCTAGTTCCCTATGGGAGCTGTTTGCTAGTAAAGTAGGGGATAGAACCAGACCACGAATCCTCAAACACTGCTACAGGCAACTAATGTCATTTCTGGTGACAGAATGCTGGATTATTCCCTGTACTGATGTGCTGCCTAACCACTCTCTTAGAACAACTGTTTTGGATCCTTTTCATACTAAGTAAAAACTGCAGTAAGAATTCTTTCAGATTAAAGAAGAGACATCACAATGAGAGCCCTCTTCAGATTTCATTATTCACTTCACAGGAGTCATGACACAGAGATAACAACGCAATAGCATCTTTTAGCTCTGGTATGTACAGAGCCAGCATGATGTATTGCCAAAGTGAGGCACATTTGATTTCCCCAGATGCTAGACCACAATTCCCATCACTTATAATCAGCACACCTAATATTGAAGGCTGATGGGATCTGCATTTCAGTAGCATCTGGAATGGCGCATGTTCTTCCTTTCAGGGGTAGTGGACAAAGAATTGGATTCTAATATTTGTAGAGGGCACATATCAATGCTAATAATTCAGCACAATGGAAACTGCCATGCTCTTGACCCTGTTAAATGGTCTGATTTAAGACTGGAACCATGTAAATTAGTAAGATTGGCTATCTTAAATAAATAATAAAAATATTTTTAAAATTTATATCACGCCTCTCTGTCAGAGACAATCGGGGTGGCTTACAAGTTAAAACTGTACAACCTTTAATCCTCGTATCCCACCCTTCCTTAAAATAACAATTAAATAATTAACAATTTTAAAACATACCTTAAAATAAACTAATTAGACAGTGGCTATAGCAGACTCAGAGGGATGATGGGTTCCAATTTGGTGGCTGATTATATATTTGGGAAAGGCCTGTCAGAAGAGATCCATCTTAACAGCCTTTTTAAAGGTTTAAGATGATAATATGGCAGATCTCCTCCAGTAGGTCATTCCATAATCTGGGAGCAGTTGCCAAGATGGTCCTCTGGGTGGTTGCAGACAGCCTAGTTTTAATAGGTTGTAATAAATTCCTTCCAGAGGACCTGAGTGTGCGGGGTGGATTACACAGAAGGAGGAGATCCTGAAGATAGGTTGGACCCAAGCCATTTAGGGCTTTAAAGGTGATAACCAACACCTTGTACTGTGTCCGGAAACTAATGGGCAGCCATTGAAGCGATTTTAAATTAGATGTTATGTGATCACTTCTGGCTTTACCAGAAACCAACCCGGTTGCCATGTTCTGCACTAACTGAAGTTTCCCAACTAAGCACAAGTGTAGCCCCATTGCAAAAATTGATCGTGAGGTTACCAGCATGTGCACCACAGTTTCTAGATCCCTAACTTCCAGGAAAGGACAAAGTTGGCATATCGGCCTAAGCTGATAACAGGCGCTCTTGACTGTCACATTTACATGATTTGTCATCTGGAGCGACGAGTCTAGGAGTATCCTCAGATTGCGAGGATACTGCCAGCCTCCCATTACTATTACTACTCAGAGGGGAAAGGAAGTGGGGAAGCCTGGACAAATCAGTTAGACTGGGCAGTCAGGGATGATGTGATATCCTCCTGAACTGCTTGCTTCATCCACAGAATGGTATGATAGTGAGAGACAGGGGTTTCAGGAGAAGAAGCCAACCCCTAAACAACCCAGCAGTTCCTCACAAGGCTGGCGGTTTGGAAAAGGACAGAGCTTTTTAAAGATGTCTAGACCAAAACGTTAGCTTGAACTTTTGGACAATTAGCCATAATATTCATTTAAAAAAAATCTGGGTTCCAAAGAGCAAGACAGCACACCTGCTCCACAGAGCAGGAGAGCACACCTGTAAAGTTCTGCCTTTCCCAGATATCAAGGGCAGTTCCAAGGAGAGCCCATAGCAATAGACAAACCAAGAGATTATTGTATCATGAAAAATGTTAACAAGGAAGGGCTATGATAGCCGCACATGCATGTTCAGGAGTAAAGCGATATTCTAAAGCATATTCAGCTTGCTTCCTTGATCTTTTGGGGAGAATATAATTTCCATCTATGTCAGCATAGCTCATCTTCTCTAGATTTCAAGGACCATCAACTATCAAAATATTCTGTATTATTTTGATTAAACCATCAATTTGCTAACACTTACTAAGGCCACAGCTTTATCCAGGCACTGCATCAAAATGCTAGCAGTCCTGTACCAAGGGATGCCAAATGAAATTTGGTTGCTAGATTACTCATGACAATACTGCCCTCAAACATGTGATGTCTTCACCTACTGGTCACATAGAGCAGATACACACCAAAACCTAGGGGGCGAATCTTTATCTTCCATTATAAACTGCTTAAAATGCCCTGCTAGGTAATCTTGAATCATTGAAGTTCCATGAGTCCAGAAATCACAGGGAATTGTGTAAATGAAATAGAAGAGGGAGGCCTGGTGGTGCAGTGGTTAAATGCTGGTACTGCAGTCATCCACAGCCACAAGGTTGTGAGATCGATCCCAGGGACTCCAAGGTCCACTCAGCTTTGCATTCTTCCATAGGTCACTAAAATGAGTACTGAGCTTCTTGGGGGCAATTAGCTTACACACTGTAAATGGCTTAAGGAGTGTGTAAATGCACTGATAGGTGGTATAGAAATATACTTGCTATTGCTACTGCTGTCATTCATGTAAAAATCCATATCTTCAGCAGAGTTACATTGCTTCCATAAACATACATATGGTCAAGCAGGGCTGTCAATGCAAATTCAGTCCTAAAGGCAGTTTTGAAGCCAGTCTGCAAATGGAACCATCCAAAAGTACAGGCATACCTCAGTTAACAAAGCCTCTGACGAAAAAAAAGCTCCCTTTTATGTCTACCCAGCACCCCATTTCTTCTGCATCACCAGTCTAGCTGGAAGGTTGTTTTGTTTTGTTTTTAAGCAGAATTGACATTAGGAGGATGCTGAAAGAGGGCTGGAGAAATCCAGACCTTCAGTGTTGGGTTGCAGCAGCAAGACTACAGTACACAATACAATCAAGTTTGAGCGGAGAAAAAACGAGATTCTGCTCTGGCTGGTATAACTGTAGCTGCATGTACCTGGCTACGATAGCGAGGTAAATATCAAGAATCCCTTGATGGCATGAACTAGCAAAACAGAAAGGAAAGGGAAAAATACACAAGCCTCCTTCAGCAGTGATTCGAGCATGTTAAAAACATAGATCTATAACAGCGGTTCTCAAGCTGTGGGCTGTGGGGGTCAAACAATCCTTTTACAGGAGTCACCTAAGACCATCAGAAAATTACAGTTATAAAGTAGCAACAAAAATAATTTTATGGTTGGGGATCACCACAACATGAGGAACTGTATTAAAGGGTTACAGCATTAGGAAGGTTGAGCACCATTGATCTATAAGTTTGACAAGAACCAATGTGGTTTAGCAGTTTGAGCATTGGACTATGACTTTGGAGATCACAGTTCCTTGCTTGGCCATGGAAACCCAATGACCCTGGGCAAGCCATATGCTCTCACCCTCTAGGGAAGGCAATGGCAAACCTCCTCTAAACAAATCTTGCCAAGAAAACTCCATTATAGGTTTGCCTTAAGGTTGCCATAAGTTGAAAATGACTTGAAGGTACACAACAAACAACAAACTGTTAATTTCTAATGAAAAGCTTGTTGAAACATGCTGAACTGCTGTTCTTTTTTGTTGTTTATTCTTTCTATGTTATTCCTGCCTCTGGTACCAAATTTTCTGCCAAAAAAATTTGGTGAGGGATACCTGTACCTAGAACTATGGTGCAGCATTCATTCAAACACTTGGTCAAGTAAGATAACAGTTAGTTGAACAGGTCTGCAGCTTTTTGGATGTGAAGTGGCTTCTTTGAGATTGGTTTGCATTCATTATTCCAACCTTTTGCCTCCTGAAGAGACCAGAAGAGACACAATTCATTCCAAGAAGTGACAGAACTGGTAGTATTATTAATTGCTATAGCTAGTAAGAAAAAAGAATGGATGAACTAGGTTAGGGAAAATTAGCATGTAGAAAAAATGAACCCAGTGGAAGATAACAGTAAGAAGATATATGTACATGCGTGTTTTCAGTCTTTCCCCATTGTTAGACTGAAAATAACATGTGTTGAAACCATTGGTTTTCTGACAAACATATTGCATCTGTTTAAAAATTCCAAGGGTGAATGTTGCTGTACATGCAATGACACATTCCCATCCTCTCCTTGCCTCCTGGAATTCCCTTCCAATCTTAACAGATTTCATCAGTCCTCTCAGACAAAGTTGAAGGGCTGCAACAGGAAATGGAGGACAGGATCCAGCCCATGGACTGAAACTGTTCCATTGTTAGGAGACTGCTTTTGGTTACATTCCCAAATTGAACATTTTACTGAAAACTGTGTACATATTAGAAATTAAGCAGTGGGTTAGTGGATACATTTGGAATGGGAAATTCTGCAGCATGTTGTCTAGCGTTCTATCCAATCCTTTCCATAAGCTATGAATTCCACTGAGATGAATGACAACATAATATCAGCACAGTTAGGTATAGGTTTAGGCCAGTGGCTTCCAAACTTTGGTCCTCCAGGTGTTTTGGACTTTAACTCCCAGAAGCACCAATCAGCTTGGCCAACAATCAAGAATTCTGGGAGCTGAAGTCCAAGACATCTGGAGGGCCAAAGTTTGGGAACCACCGGTTTAGACTATCATATATGCACAATGTGATACCAAACCCTAATGCAATCTCTCTGCTTTTCCTATTCCCCAGAGGCAGTTCTGATGGGGACATCTTAAAAGAAAGCTGACTTGATCAAAAAATTAAAGAGAAAAACCAAAGAGCTGTGTCTGCTAAACAAACAAACAAGAAATCCTCAAAACAAAACCATGACAGTGTTCTCTAAGAACCAGGTAAATGTTTTTTTGAAGAACTTGATTTATCTTATCAGTCATGAGTAGGCTTGGTGACTGGTTTAATATATGGCAAAATCAAAGTCAAACCTGTTTTATTAGTCATTACAATCTGTACCTGGGTTACCTTTATAAAATGTTGCAACATTTGAGAGACCACAACATTTCCCCATCTTACCTTTCAAGCCTGTCAGAGTTAATCATGTCATCATAAATGGTACCTCACTACAGCTAATTCCATTTGAAGATGAATCATTCAGTTCTAAAAAAATCACTCTGCTTTAGCAAGCTGAATGTCTTTCTATGTTGGAGCCTCATCAAAGCTCTGACTTTGAAGACTAACAAAATTGGTTCACCTTGTTACTGGCAAATTGCAGAATATGTTCATGACTGAACACTACAATCCCACAAAAGTTTTTGAACAGGGAAATAATAAGGAGCTATGCACACCAACACTGATATGTTTTTGGCAGCTACAAGGCCAAAATGGTTCCACTAATATAAATAAAAGCTTTCAGAGACAGGAGTGAATTCTGGATATTACCTCCAGAACATACACTGAATATTTTTTATCTTTTTCTGCTGGCTATTTCTATGCCAATTTGGGGCTCATATTTTTGCCACTGGTATAGTCAAATGTGATTTCACACCTCCTACTCTGTAGCAAAAGAACTCCTCAGTGGCTACCCACCCAAACAGCAGATTTTGGAAAAATTATTTTTGGAACTATAACTCTCAGAATCACTATGCTGGCTGGGGGATTTGGGGAATCATAGTCAAAAATAGTAACTTTTCCAGGTTCTGTGAGGAGACATAAACTCATGTAATCTGTATTCCCAGAAGATACTGTATCTGAGAACCTCTCTAGTGATCTCAAACTCATGCACTTATATTAAATTCTTGGTGATTTATTTTGGATACAAGGGATAGAAGGTAGTTAGCATGTATCATAGAGCAGTTAAAATGAAATCAAGGGAGGGGGGAGCCCTTAAATGATGCCAAAATGAAAGAAAAACCTCAATAAAAATGTCATCTGTGAACTGATGGGTTTAATGATACTGTACTCTTGATATAGGATTGCAGTACAATTCATGGTTAACATACTTTAAATGGAACATGCTAAAAGTCCCCAAAAAATCTCCACAAAAATAAGAAGGAAACCTGATACTTCTCCACTTCTGTTGTTGAGCCAGTCTTTCCAACACAACTGAATTGATTTTATATTTCCAAATAATTTGTTTTCACATACATTGCTCAATGGGTATAGAAGACCCTCAATTCTTTAGCTTAAGGTTATGAAAATGTGAACTTTCAAAATGCCAAGATATTATATGGGAATCTAGATATACTTCCAACAAAACTCTCATGCATTTTCTAGCCAGTGTTCTGGCTTCAAAACATTTTAGATTACACGTTTTTACAGTCGGCTATGAAGAAAATCGCCTTTTCTCAAGTCCCATTAAAATTAATGGGTGCACACTCCTGTTAGCAGCACCCCGCAGGCACTTGCAGTGCACAAACCATGTTGTCTGCCCAGACTTGCATTCCACAGAACCTCAAGTCTGTGTAAGGCAAACCCGTGTATGGGACAGGCTGCGTGTAAAGCCAGAGTGGGGATGAACTGTCTAGTGTTTCTGGTCAGCAGTTCCCACCTACTTAGCAAGCACATCCAGTGGTGAGGGAGTCTGAAGTCCAACAGTATCTGGACAATCAAATATCCCCTTTCACTAAAGGAAAACAAACTGTAGCTTTGTTAATAATATCACATGAACAGCAAACAGTGATCAAGCTCAAGAGATCAAATATTTAGCAGTAGAAGAAACATAAATGGAAAGTTGAATTAGGTTGACTGAGGTAAACAAAGTGGGATGGACAAGGTGAAAAGAAAACTGTGAAGACAGGCCCCATTCAGGCCACAATTCAGGATGGCAGAGAAGAGCAGAGGGAGGCATTTTCTTCTTCTGAAGAAAACTGGCAAGAGTATCATTAGAAATTCTGACTCAGGAGATTATTACAAGAGTGATGGGACGTCATTGTCCCATCCCTGTCCTGTCCTTCCTGTACGATTGCAGGAAGGACTTTCATATGATGTTGTGCTTATTCGGACACGGTCACATCCAGAAAGTTCAAGTGACAGAGAGCGCATGAAATCCTTTCAAATGATGTTGCTCTGATCCTGTCATTGTCCCATCATTGAAGTGGCATTGCCCCAGAATTTTGCATTAATGGGCGTTCACATTAATGCAATGCCACTTCAATGACAGGGTAATAGCAGGATCTGCACATATGAAAGGCTTTCACACAATATCACCACCTCAATCCCCACCCCTACCCCCCGGGCAGGATAAGGATGGGACAGCAATCCTGTCCCTATCCCATCTGAGTTGATAATCTCCTCAAAAGTGACCAGTCAGTCCATAACTAGCAGAAAGCTTGAGCAGCTGCTGGCAAACATAGGGAAGTAAAATTAATGCAGTCCCAAATACAGAACACAGGTGGCATCATAACAAAATAGCCCTATGCCCAGATGGGACAGGTGAATATCCACTCTTCACTTTGACTGCTCTTTATTAGTTGCTGCATGGCCTGCTTTACCTTATATATCATTACTCATTCAAAATACACCAAAGGCTTTTGAGACTATCATTTACCACTAGAAAACCCCCAAATTGCTGCTTGTACAGTCTATATGAAATCAAGGTGCTCCTTTGCACTAAAAACAAAAGGTCCTTGAATAAGCCCATTGAAATAAATGCTACTTATTAGTTACTCTATAATTATAAGTAAGCCAAGTCCACTTCAGTGGCCCTGTTTTACGTAAGACTAAGACTGGAATTTAGCCCATCATGACAGCTTGGTATGAATAACAACAACCTTGGATTCTCTTCTTGCTCAGAAGTATCTTGTCCCTTTGAGTCATTTTTGACAGTCACATGTGATGTTCATTCCAGGACTTCTTCATTAGGGCTGCCAAAATGTCAAATTCTTCCAGCTTGAGAGAATGTTGTTCTAAGAAAACTGGAGACAGCCAAAGTAGTATGTGCACAAAACTAACTCCATAATAGGAAATGCTGTTGAGAATGTCATTTAATTAACTGCTCTTCATCATCCTCCCTAATGAGCTGCCCCCTCCCCCCATCTTTTTTATTTATGAGATTCTGTTACTCTGCAAGTGCCTTAAAGATCTTCACAACTATTGAGGCTATATAAAAATAGCTTTCAACACAATGCTGGATCATTCTGGGCCAAGGTCGTAGGACTGTGTTTATATTACAAAAAGAGTAATGAATAATCTGACAGTACAGATAATGTTATCCATGCTCAGAATGTCTGAGCTGAATGAACAGAGGTAGACTTCCTGCTTTCTTCTGTTTTGAGATGTACTGATCTCAGCACAGAGCATTAAGTACCTGCATTTACAGTACTTCTGACCTCCCATCCATCATCTTTGTTCTTAAAAACAAGAATTGAGAATGTAGGTGGTGATGACGCATCAATGTTTTAATGGGCTCAAATTAAGTCTTAAGGGAACTCTTTGAAACCTCATCTAATATAAATTTATATTTTAAAGTACTGAAAACTAGTCAAAATCTCTAGTTACTCCCAACTAGAGCAGATTCATTCAATGGATGGGAATATGGTAACAATCAGAGTAAGTCAATGAAAAGCTTAGGTTCCACTCATTCACTGGGTCTACTCAGCATGGATTTAAGCCCATTTTAGCATAGTTCCATAATATTTCCAGAATTTTTTTAGTATTTCTCCTGAAGAGATCAATTGCTGATAAGGTTGAAATGCATTGGGCTTTTTTTTAAGAAATGAAATTTTTTTGACCATCGCACAGAACATGGGACTTGGTTTCCCTTTATTCTTCCACTGTAAATACATGCTTTCCAGTTTTTTTTGTTCAGTCCATTTTAGTATATTCCCATGATACCCTTGTTTCAAAATAACGTTTAGGAATCTTTCCTTAACAAAAGGAGAGATGCTCATAGTAGCAGTAGTCAAGTGTTAAGCATGCATTTAGTCCCATGTATTTTGAACCCTGTTCTTCTAGCAACCAGAATTATGAAACCTGTGTTTTATTAATATAAGGCTCCTCATGAAAGCATAAGTGGAAGCAAAATTCCAAGTTAACAGAAGGCTGTGCACCAAACACTAGTGCTGTTCCCTCCTTTATAAAAGTGTTACAATTAAGAGAAGTAAAGTATCCTTTTGTGTTCTAAAGGCCTGGCTTACAGTTTGCCCTGCCTTGTAGTTGATTTCTTTACTACCTTCCTTTACACATCAATTGAGCACAGTGCATGATAAAACTTGCTCCTGATCACTCTACTTATTAATTTAACTCAGAACACTCAATCTGGGAAGCACTGCCTGTCTCTTTAATGGTCAAGAAATTATATATTTCATGAACTCCTGTAAGTGTCTTTACCTTTACCTTTATGATTAATAAGTGTTCCCAAACCAACTACAAAACAGGACAAAGTGTAAGTCAGACCTTGACTATCTCCTGTGCACTTAGCCAGACATTAACCAATAGCATGCCTCTCCTTAGCATCTGGAATTTTATGGCAAACATCAGGGCTCTGGAGGGAATGCTGCTGTCTTCTATTTTAACAAAACAATCAACTTCAATAATTCCTTGAGGGCTGGCACTTTGTTCCCTGCAGCTATTGTCATTTTCATTTTCTAAACCTAGAAAATTGCCTCTTGACTTCGATGTAGGGCCAAGAGATATTCTGGAGAAATGAAATAGCAACATGCCATTTTACTCAGCACTTTCCTTTTCAGACTGAGGCCAACTGGTGCACTGCAGTGTTACAATCTCTCCCCCCCCCACATATACCACTGTCCCCGGTAGCTTCCTGTTGAAGCCATCATGGCAACGTTTGGAGGTGAAGGTGAGAGACAGCGAAGAGGCATCTGTTCCAAGCCCACCTGAAACCTAGCATCAATCATGAATCATAAAATAAGAAGAAAGTCGAGGGAGCCAGTTATAATGAACAATACATAGACATACACATACAGAGAACATGTAATGCTACAATAATAAAACGGAAGACTTACAGAATATGTTCGGGGGTTAGACAGGAACGGGCCTATTGCAGAACAGCAGGAGGAACTTGGAGATAGCGGAACAGCCACTTTTAGTGTACGAGGAAGGGAAAGACAGACACAGTGGGAGAAGGGGAGAAGGAAAGAAATAAAACAGTGATTAATGAGAAATTACATTCAGAAGTACCTGTCAATTAAAGTTCCCACAAAATATGCCTTAAGTGAAGAGAAAGACCCATATACTGCTAATCTACACCAGTGTATCCAATCTAATTTTACAAGAGAAGTATTAACAACAATTAGTACCACCTTGGGCAAATCACCCTCAGAGGAAGGCAAAGGCAAACCCCCCTCTGAACAAATCTTGCCAAGAAAGCCCCATGACAGGTTTGCCTTAGGGTTGCTATAAATCAGAAACAACTTGAAAGCACATGACAACAACAACAAACCATGTGAAACCTGGCTTATACTGTGAAATCAAAGCACATAAGATTTTTGGTCATGCAAACAATATATGATGTTGTGTTGAGTATCTCTCTCACACATGCAAACCATTAATCATCGATTCTTACTTGGAAGGAACCCTGAGACAGATAACACTTTCTTGCAAATTTGCATTGCCCACTGTGTAACCCCCCCCCAATCTGTTGATGTCACTGGCTACTATAAAAGTCTTGGGTGTTTTCTCCTCTTAAAGGAATCTCATTTTATATTTTTTTTAAAAAAGCCTTCCCACTTTCTTTTGACTCAGTGACATAGTGAAGTGATAATAGTGTATCATGGATAATGGAGAAAATCTCCTTGAAAAACAGTAGTCACTAAGAGGTGAAAGAAGACCAAAGAGAGATTATTTAGCTGCCAACAAATGAGATTTCCCCACTCATATATCTTTCTCATATGTGGATGGGAGGGCCACTGGCGGAGCCAAAGACGCACAGAGGCAAAGATGGGAGCAGATTGGAAAAGGAAAAACAAACACAAGTGGTAACATAAGAGTGCAGCAGAATTAAGAAGTAAGAACCCCAACCTGTGTCTCTCCTGCCTGGTATCCTCAGGCAACAACATCTGAGACAGGGAGTATATGGTAACTGACTCAACTGTTACCTTGACAATACTGATCAACAGTAGCCTACCTGCAACTACTGCATTTTTTTTTCATGGTTACACCCGTGTTCCCAGCAAATGGCCATTTTAAAGATCTCTACACTGGCATGCAAGACAGTATTCATCCATCAAGGCAGTGCCTGTTTCTTAACAGATAAGCAAAGCTCATTTGTACCAGCCACGTCGGCCCTCTCCAGGCATTCTTCAGCTTGCTTGTTTGTTATTTTGAGTCTGTCTTGCCTGTCTCTCAAAATGCAACCCAAAGCTTACAATATAAATTAAAATGTATTCATACATAGAATCACAGAATCATAGTGTTGGAAGAGACCACAAGGGCCATAGTGGCAAAAGAGTAATGGGGCAATAATGCACATCAAAGCCCAGCCAGCAATGCCCTGGCCACACAGATGAAGAGCACCAGGGACAGTTGGAAGAAACAATGAACATATAGGAAGACTGCTCTGAGATAAAATGTTCATATTAAGAAATAGCTTGCATCCAGAAGGGATGAGGGTAAAGACATTCCTCTATGTTGTTTGGAAATTCTGCATTCATTCCCTCTGCTGTGTATCTCACACATGTCACCCAGTTAACAAGAAACTGCCCAGTAAATAGGATAAACAACATGGGCAGAGGGAGTAATGGATACATCAGATCCTGCCTCTCACAATTTCCAAGTCTCATAGAGTGTGGGATTTAAACGCCTTTCCTTCTTTGGAGTTAGAGGGAATAGTCCATTATTAACATATTGTGGATAATGAAGGGTGCTATAAGGAGAACTGGTATAAGTAGTCAGCAATTTATGGATCTTGTTCTCAGTTCTGTATGAAACAAGAATCAGTAAAAGATCTGGGGCCAACATACAGTTGGCCCTCCTTATCCAGTGATTTTTAATAAATGGATTCAAGCATCCATGGTTTGACAATATTCAAAAAAAGTATACATTTCAAGTATCAAACCTTGATTTTCCCATTTTGCTATGCCATTGTATTTAATGGGACTTGAGCATCCACAGATTTTGTTATTCACAGCGGTTCCTGGAACCAAACCCCAGCAGATAACAAAGGTCCACTGTATAAGGAGTCACACTACAGGCAGAGGTACACTGCTAACCCAATGAGTAGGCAGCACTCGTTCCTTTTAAATACAAAAGCAAGTTATACCTCTTATAAAATGCCATTTAAAACAAAAACAGATGTGGCATACAAATACCATCAGGATTTGTCCCATTCACACTTCTGTTTTCACTTTTTTTCTGTCACCTGAAGATATGGATATATTGTTATTTAAGTGATCGTCACTTTCCACAGTAGTGATAGGAAGTCTTTCTTAGGATACAGGTTCCTTCATAGTGCCCACTCCCCTGTGGCTGGCTATCTATGTATGTATGTATGTATGTATCTATCTATCTATCTATCTATCTATCTATCTATCTATCTATCTATCTATCTAATCCATCTATGCTCCTGTTTTCAGGATATTGGAGCTATGATTTAGGCACTCCATATTATCTAGATGCAGATCAGAAGTGCCTTATTGGGTTGGCAATGAACATTACTTCCATAATATAATCTTTTAAAATTGTTTTAACTGTGGCAGCTCTATGGCATTCAACTACCTAAAGTATCACTAAGGAGTTTTATCACATGAAAGAGATCAGGAATTTATCCTGTGAATATCCCAGAAAAATCATGTGATTACGCAAAATGATTTCA
Source organism: Sceloporus undulatus (assembly GCF_019175285.1). Lineage (NCBI taxonomy): Eukaryota > Metazoa > Chordata > Lepidosauria > Squamata > Phrynosomatidae > Sceloporus > Sceloporus undulatus. The sequence continues at coordinate 113,535,316 of NC_056523.1, read as the reverse complement.
CACAATGTCGCATAAAACCTGCCATTAAAGTGGTCACAAAAAAGCATTAATGTATTTCCGATATCACTTTATTCGTGTGATTGTGTGTGATAATCATTCGCACGATTATTCGCTATTTTCACTTTATTTCTAGGATGCTTTAAATGTGCTTTAATCTCTCTTTAATGCCGAAATTAGCTCCAGTGTGATAAAATCCTAAAGTATAATATATAGTTCCTGTGTTTCATACCAGAGACATAATTTGCACAAAATAATTCCTCTTAAGTATATATTGTATATCATTTTGCAAAGTGTTTTTAGTTTTGTTTTTTAAAAACCCATTTGACAACTATGTTTAAAACAAAAGTATGAATTTCCCATAGAAATCTTAATATGATTGTACAGTTAACCTAATAGTCCAATAATTTGATCCAACACTAATAATGGTCAAAACCTAGGCCTATGTAAGATATTGGATATACAGCTTTGTATATCACTACTAATAGGTGCACTGTTGGACCTGGAACATTTAGACATGTTCTCGCATGAGGTTTTACGAGACGCTAAATTGTCCTAGCTTTTCAAGACAAAGAAAAACTATTCTAGCTACCCATGTCAAAGATCTTATGGTAAATTTTTAGTCCAATCAATATTATTATTATTATTATTATTATTATTATTATTATTATTATTAATTTCTTTATATAGCACTGTAGATTTAAACAGCGCTGTACATACAAACAATAAAATAGATAAAGTAAACCTGCCCATGGCGTACAATCTAAGAAACAATAGCATAAATAATACATAAAAATGCAGGAAAGTACAATAAAGTAAAGCAGGCAACAAATTAAAAACGTCAAATAACAAATAATAGTCACGCAATGCCTGGGAACACTTCTCTGAACAGAATGGTCTTCAACTCAGTTTTGAAACTGGTTAAAGAAGTGATGACCCGTGTTCGTGTTGAAGGAGGTCCCAAGAGTGAGGGGCAGCAAGTGAAAAGGGACGAATCCGGGACGGGGCAGAGAAAATCTTAGGCTGAGACAGCAGATCTTGATTACCAGAATGGAGGGACCGAGCGAGAAGGTGAGGAGAAAGAAGGTTAGATAAATAAGGAGGGGCCAGCCCATGCAGGGCTTTAAAAGTCAACAACAGGAGCTTATACTGAATACGGAAAGGGAGGAGGAGCCAGTGAAGGGATAATAATAGAGGAGAAACATGGTCAAAGTGGCGAGTGGATGTAATAATGCATGCAGCTGAATGCTGGACAGAAATTAAAGGACGAAGGTGAGAGAGAGAGAGGAAGCCCTGTCAGAAGCCCAGTTAAAATAGTCCATTTGTGGAGATGACCAGAGTCTTGGCAGTAGAGTCCGAAAGAAATGGATGGATTTTAGCAATATTGTAGAGAAGGAATCTACAGGCCTTGGCTATGGCCTGGATCTGGGGGATACACGACAGAGAAGAATCAAAAATGAAACCAAGACTGCAGGCTTCCTGAACCGGTCAAATAGAGATGTTGTCAACAGAAACAGAAAAGGAGTATTAAGGGGTGGACTTAGGTGGAAAGACAAGAAGCTCTGTCTTGGACATGTTGAGCTTCAAACGCTGATGGCGCATCCACTGAGAGACAGCTGAAAGACAAGATGCCACTTGCTGTTCAAGACCCAGGGAAAGGTCAGGGGTGGAAAGATACAGCTGAGTGTCATCGGTGTACAGATTATAGGAAAAACCAAAAGAGCTGATAAGTTTTCCTAGGGACAATGTGTAGAGAGAAAACAAAAGGGGACCCAAAACAGGCAATGAACATGCAAAGAATGGTCTTGCCAGCAGATCTCTGGTAGTACCATGAGGCTCATATGGCAAAATTAATCCTTGAAGCCCTCTGTCCTCCAGTGATATAGCAACTTGATAACCCATTAGGTAGGTACCTGATTTTGGGATGCAAATCCTTGTGTTATTCTTGCATACAAGAAACAACAGGGTTCCCCCCCCCTTGCAAAATGGCAAAATATTTCTGCCTTTCCTGTGAGACAGCAAAGTATTTTCTGTTGGTCTTCAGAGAATACTTGTGTTTATGAGAACACTTTGTGCAAATTATGTAGCTACAGTATGACAGCTGCATGGACTTAAAAAATGAAACACACAAGATTAATTTTTGGGGTGTTTTTGGAATTAATCAGCCAGTCCTTCTGTATTTGCAATGGGTTCGTGCTTTGCTTCACAAAGGCAACAGACATCAGTTTTTTGTGGAAACCTGTGGTAACCTTGACCAATAAAGTGTTTGTTTTCTCACTCTTACCCTAGAGGTGAGAAATCTTGTGGGTGTTAACAAAATCAAGACAGGCTGCTTGTCTCTTCAAGAAGAAGTGATTTAGAAAGGTTTATTCTCATCCCTACTTGACATATTATTTTTCAATGTTATTCCAGCAAGAATCATTAAGAATGCTTTCCCTTGAGGCTGAAACACTCCTAAATTGTTCACCTTCCTGACTATCTATTCCCAAATAAGACCAAAGCAATATTTTAGAGCAGTGGTGGTGAGTGGCAATAACCTTCACCATGTCCAGTGTAAAACACACTTCTCTTATGCTGTGACACAATAATTCTACAAGTTTTCGGCCAGATCAGTTTGAGCCAGGAGAAAGATGACTGCATTATTTCTGTAATGGAGATTAGACCTCAGTCAGTCAGACGGTCTGGATCCAAGCCATACAAATAAAGATAATAACAATACTAACAACCACTGCTTCTTAGTATTTTTACAATGATTTCTTAGATTTCCTTCTCAGAGAGATAAGATGACTGGTGGTGGGCTGGTGTTGGATTTGCTGAAATTTACAAATTTATTTTTATTTATGTTCCACTTTATTACCAATAGTGACCCAAAGCAGGTTACACCATAGGAATGTATTTATTTCTACAAGGCAATTTCCAAAGCTCTGCTCAGATTTTAGTATTGCTTTTTGAAATATCTTACAAACATCTTACATTTTTCTTCACACTAAGACCTATGGCAGAAAGTATCCTTGACCTCAGCCAACTTAATACTCAGCAGCACAAATCCATTCACTCATTGCAAATACATCAGTTCAGCAGAGGCTATATGAACTGACAAAGTGATTTCTTAGGGTTGTGCATGCACCACAGCCTTTTCAGCAGGGCAGGTGGGCATCAAAGCAAAATAGCACTCCATCAAGAATCTGTCCAAACGTCTGTTCAGAAAACATATCTTGGGGAGGTTTTTTGTTTGTTTTTTTAAAGTAGCAAAAGACATTTTGTAACTCCATTTGGAAAATGCTTTTGTAACAGCATGACAGTGTAGAATGAAAATGGATTAAGCCTTTATGCAGAACTGCAAAACTGTCTCTTTGTGAAAGCAACTGCTGAAAGCAACTACCAGGTCTCTCTCTCTCTCTCTCTCTCTCTCTTTTTCCCCCCCTCCTTCCCTCCCCAACAGGTACATTATCAAAAGCATAGCCAGAAATGGCAAAGAAGCAGAAAATGTTGCACACTTAAGAACAACACAGTCTTTTTAATATTTAGAAACAGACTGTGAATGAAGTGAAACAGTTTCTCTCTGTAGGAGAGGAAAAACAGATCTCCAGGAGGGCTTCTTTACGTAAGTCAGTTTAAAATCAGAAGACCTTTTTTCCCCAAGTGAAATTTTAGTTTAGTGGTAATGCCAATTTGGAACCAAATTTTGTTCTCAGAAGTTTCAATAGGCTAAGTGATTCTTAAAATATTTCTGTATGTGAGATTTTAGAATGTATATCACAACATGGAAGATTATCATCAAGTTAATCTGGTTCATCATGGTGAAGAACTGGATGCTGGACTACAAAAGCCTTTGATCTGATCCATTATTATTTTATTTATGTTCTAATTTCATGCTGAAGAAGTCTGCTGCCCACAGAATTCAATGGTGTAACACAATTCTCTGACTGTACACGGAAAGACCCTCTTTAGATCCTATTAGGGTGCTTTAGATGCAAAGATGATCTATTTTGGACTGTTATGGAGAACAGATACTCCATCTCAGATTTGGAAAACATAAGGTTCCCCACCAACTATAACAGAGAAATCAGCAAACAGATACAGTCTTTTAAAGCGTCCTGTCATAATTGACACTGAATTTAAACAGATAGCAACTGCTTCTGAAGGGACAGGGTCTGCCAAATTTCTGATGGCAAGTGCAGGATTGTTTCGGGGCATGGTGTTGGTTGTGCTTTGTTTTGTTTTGTTTTGTACTGAGTGCTTTTTAACACTGGATAATTAATTTAAAAAAAAGTAACAAGCAACAATGCTCAGATTTTTTGGCAAGCTTCTGAGCAGGGAAAGTCTGCAAAATTGAGAGAGACACGTCTATGGGGCAGCTTGAGCTACAAGCCTTTACATTTGATTTGATGTAAAATTTAAATGCAAAGTCATGTTCATTTAGACAAAGAAGGGAAGGGAAACAGACAGATAGAATGAACAAGAAAATAGCAATGTAAAATAGGAGCACAGTTTAAAATATTGCTTTAAAAGCATTTCTTGTTTTTCACAATTTCACTGTGTGGAAGATAGTCCTGGTCCTAGTATAGGCTTACCCAACTTTTTAATGCTTCACTTTCTGACTATTGACTCTTTCAGTTCGGACTAATTACAGACATGTTCCATTAATTTGACAGGTGGTTTTATAGTTTGTTATTTATATTTTCAGTGGCCAAAATGCATTTTCAAGGGAAAAACACCACCTGTGTTTCACAATTCAACAAATTTTACTTTCTGTAAGTTCTTCTACATAACTGGTTTGGAGGATAAACATACAACTTTAAGTAGGAAGTTCTCTCATGCGCCTACATCCTTAGTATCAGAAAGTCTCCATTAGCTTCCTAATACTATACAAATATACTTGGGACATATCTCCCAAAAGGACTTTAAGTCTGTATATGAAAGCCACAGAGGAGGGAGTAAGGTCCAACACACATTGCAGAAATAATCCATTTTCGCTTTAACTGCTTTGGCTCAGTGCTAGGAAATCCTGGGAATTGTAATTTTGTTGTGGCACCAGAGCTCTCTGACAGAGAATTCTAAATGTCTTACAACAATACAGTTCCCAGTATTCCCTAGCATTAAACCAGGGTAGTTAAAGCAGTCTCGAACTGGATTATTTCTGTGGTGTGTTTTAGACCTAAGAGGAACAATGGCGCGGGACAGACCGCCCGAAAAGGGCAGCCTGCCGGTGGCCTAATTTCTTCCGAAGGGCATCTGCAGCCGCCAAACCACGTGGCTTCCCTCTAAAGGAAAAATAACTTGGAAAAAACGGGTTCTTTTTGAGCCGCAGGGGCGGCATAACAAGTGCACCACTGGTGCACTCATTACGTAAGTGCCGCGCGGGAACGTGCAGACACCGTGTGGCGCTTACGTTACAATGGTGGCACCCATGTACACAGGGCACTGCCATTGTTACGCCACCCACATATACTAGGGTTAGGGACCGTGCGGTTGCTGCGTGTTCCCTAATCCTAGAATCGGTGCCGGTATGCTGCTTGTTGGAGGAATGTACCATGCCAATATAACATTATCTCAGTTTGTAGGCCTGGAGAGCCCCTGAAATATTTGTCCAGCTCAGGCAACTGGGGGGCTCTCATGCTCTCTTGTTTGTAGCAGCAGCTACAGGCTTTGTTTCATGGGCCAGCCATAGCTCTGCAACTAGAAAGGCTTTTAAACCCCTTGACGGTCTTGAAAAACAAATACATAAAATCACTACACCACCATTATTTGGCAGCTGCAGAGTAACTTAACACCTAATTTTATGTTACCAGAGACAGATATTATTTTACCACACAGATATTTTTATCTGCCTTGATAGCTTCTGATTACCATTCAGTACTGATATGAACAGTACTAAAACAAGAAGAAGCAGTTTTGAAACATTTAAGCCTTTTTTCTCCCTGTCTCTCACCTCCTCAACCTTTCCTTCTGTGTTGGAGATTTCAGGTCCTGAACTAAGAATATCAGATTTACGACGGATTGGTTGTGCCTGACATAAATACTAGAAAAAATTATTCTCACCAGATCAACAGGCATTAGCTTTGGCTTGTTGCATTTTCCAGCTCAAGCTGCTGACTTTAGACAATTTGAGCTCTGGTGTTCATCCTTCCTGTTTGACATTCAGGTATGCCAGCCCATGATACAAAAATGACTCATATTCTGAAGTTCCTGAATCTAGGTTATTAGTGCGTGGTTCTATCTTTGTAGGCTAAACTGCATTCTCAGTACAGTTTAAATGGCTGCCTGCTAAAACCAACAAATTTATTTCTATCTATATTCCCAATTCTTCTACTCCTTCAATGTGTTTATTATTCACACAATACTGGATATTCAAATAATTAAAAAAAAAACACCTTCTGCTTGCCCCTCATGTCAATTTGCAGTTTCTCTCTCTCTTCTTTCTCTCTGTCTCTTTCTCTCACCCCATCCTATCCTGTTCTGTTTTCCACCCACCCCTTCTTTCTGTGGGTCACAGACTTTGAAGATTATGGTAAAATTATAGCTATTAGTTTGGTTAGAAAATATTCAAGAATTTAAACTGATAAACTGATGCCCTTTCCCATATCTACTCAGAGATAAATCTTGATTAATCCAAGAAGGTTTTTTTTGTTTTTGTGGTTTTTTTGGACTATGAAGATGCCAGCCACAGCTGCTGGAGAAACATAAGGAATAAACTCTTCTAGAACAAGGCCTCATAGCCTCAAAAAACCCACAAAAAAACTGTGAAAGCCTTTGAATTCAAGAAGGGTTTCATGCAGATATAAGATTACTAAATCCATTTCTAATAAGCTCTGTTTTCCCGGCTGAATCAGACAAGAATTTATTTGTACACTTCAGGTAGGGTTGCCATAAGCCAGGACCTGTAGGACAACATTTTCAAATGTAGGACACAGTTTTAATAAATGGAGGACATGCAAAAAATATTGATGGTTTTTTTAAAATGTTAATATAAATGCATGTTTCTTAGGCATGATCAAAATGGAGGACATTTTGAAGTTTGACAGAAGAAGACATGTCCTGGAAAAGGAGGAGGACGTCTGGTCACCTTGTCTCTGGTCCAAAATACACTGCAGAAATAAAACTTAGCTGGACTGAAATGCCCAGAGTTCCTCACCAAAGCTGCATCCACACTGAGGAAAGAATCCAGTTCGAGAGTGACTTAACTGTCCTGGGTTAGTGCTGGGGAATGCTGGGAATTGTAGTACACTGTGGCCCCAGAGCTATCTCTGACAGGGAGTCCCATAACCCTTCAAACGTAGTTGAACTGCAGTGCCCAGAATGCCTCACCAGGTGCACCCACACTGAGGAAATGGTCCAGTTTGAGACTGCTCAGTGCTGGGGAATCCTGGGAATTGTAGTCTATTGTGGCCTCAGAGCCTCTGACAGAGAAGTCTCAATGTCTCCCAAACACTAGCATTCCCAGGATTCCCTAGCACTGAGTTAAAGCAGTCTCAAAGTGGGTTATTACTCCTGCAGAGTGGGAGAGAGATATAAAGGACAGGGACTGGATTCATTCATTAACTCACAAAAGGAGGATATCTGTGTCCAAAACACACTGCTTTGACTGCCAGGGCTCAGTGTTATGGAATCCTGGGAATTGTAGTTTATTGTGGCACCAGAGCTCTCTGACAGAGAAGGCCAAATGCCCCATAGACACCAGAATTCCAGAACATTGAGCTCTGGCAGTCAAAGTTAGAAAAAATACACAGGGGCAAAATAAACATTGAAAACGGCCACGCACCTCCTCCTCCTCCTCCTCCTCCTCATCATCCTCGCCTCGGTGCCAAAGGAACTGGCCCTCTCCCCCCTGCTGCCTTGGGGACCAAACAGGGGAGGAGCTCAGGTTCTTCCTCAGTCTGGCAACCTCCTGTTGCCAACAAGCCTCGAAGATAATTCCCCAAATGTTTGGCCAAAACTCACCAAATCCCCCCCATATCTCACCAAATCCCACCAAAGTCAAAATCCCTGAAAAGTCCCTGTAATGTTCATATGGCAATAAAACGTAGCCCTAATTGAATAAAAATAATTGGAACTTATTTCAACTCTCAAAATTACCATTAAAACCAACCACCAAAATCACACCAAAGGCTCTGAAAAGTACCCATTTTGGTGTGAAAGTCACCAGATTGGCAACAGCCGGGAGTCAAGGAAGAAACCGTGCAGGGATGCCCCCTAGTGGTGAAAAGCCAGGAATGTCCCGCTGGCAGGAGGGTTATGGCAACCCTAACTTCAGGCTGTCTAGTTTTTAAGAGCCAGGAGGTGAACTGAGAGCTCAGAGCTACCATGGATTGAAGCTGATTCCTGATTTTTAAAAACAAAATATGTGCTCTACCACTGATCATTTCAGACGGTGCACCTTGATTGAGAGTGGAGAAGCAGAGTGGATGCAGTGATTCAGTTGTACAGAAACTTGTTCTACCTAAGCTCAGAGGCTCTAAAATAATTCTAATTAAGAATTTCCCACACTTGAGTTACCGGTTGAACTTTGTAGACAGCCACTTCTTTCTGCACTCGAAGTGGATCAGCGTTCTCTAACTGAAATAAATGCATAATTCCTTACAAACATTTAATATCATTCCATATTAACCTTTAAAAATCAAGGCATTTGAAAGATAAGTGAACTGTTCATAACAGCAAGGGTGAGGGACAACAGAAAGAAGAGAAATGTAAGTAATTTGAAAACACAGTTGAACATGTTCTACGATCAGGTCCTATGCTTTAAGACAGGCTCTCTCAGTCTAATGGTTTTCAGACATGCTGAAGGCCTATTATCCCTAGTAAAAATGTCATGTTGTGAGCTTTGTGGTCCATCTCTAAAAATCCCAGGTTGGAGGAAGGAAACGTTAAAACAAAAGGAGAACTTTTGAAATTCTAGGAACAAAATGTGCCCCTAGGGGTCAATCATGAGAATTTCCAAGCAATTATCTGAAAACACGATAGTCTGTTCTGAAGACGATTTTTAAGTGGGCAAACAAATACTGTTAATTCAGTGAATTCAACCATTTAAATTATCAGAACAACAAGAAGTCAATCTCTAATGTTCAATGTTAACAAACTAATTGTCAGACCCAGTGTTTCAATCTTATATGGCACATATTGACATGCATGTGGTCTATACACAGACATATTACAGGCCCAACTGCTATCCATGGCACTCCATGACCTTGGCCTTGCATGCGCACACACGCACAAACACACCCATGCATGCTTGCCATGTGCAGGAGAGAATGTGGGGCATCTAACAAGCAGAAACAAGGCAAAATAAAGTGGTTTGATTGTTGGACTAGGACTCTGGAAACCAGGGTTCAAATCCATGCTTGGCCACAGAAACCCACTGCATGGCCTTGGACAAGTCACACTCTCTCACTCTCAGAGGAAGGCAATGGCAAACCCCCTCTGAACAAATGTTGCCAAGAAAACCTGTGATAGGTTCACCTTAGTACAGGGCTGGCTCTAGGTATTTGGCCACCCTAGGTGAGAAATATTTTGGCACCCCTTGTCGCCCCTCATAATTTTTTTTCACTCCTTGATTTCCGCTGTTTCATTTGTTAAAGTTTAACATGACATAAAACTTAGGTTCCAATCTCTTGTCACAGTATTGAGAATTAGTCAAAAAGTCAAAAAGATCGGTTTTATTACTTAAACTTAAAAACAATACAAGTTTTTAAAAAGCCATTTATAGAAGATAAATGTATATTGCTACTATTTAAATTGTGTTTGAAAACTATACAGTCATTTTTGACATAAAGTTTAAAGTTTTTTTTATTATGAGAGTAAAAAGTACATTTACTAAGTAGGTTAGGTTAGACTAAATAGGTGAGATGACTAGGTTGGCTACAATTGTGTTTTGCTATTTAATGAATGTTCTTTGTATTATTTTATTGTATAGATTGAACTGTTTAGTCAATATAAGTAGTTTATCTCCTTTTGCTAAAGGTTTAGCCTTCTGCTTGTATTGTCTCTGTAGCCTAATTTATTGCCTTTTATAGAACAACATTCTTTTTCTGATTTCTGATTACGTAATGATAAAAGACATAGGATACAGGGTGGCTGTGCACCCCCCCCATCCCTAAGATAATGTAATAATAAACAGAGTACTCACCTAAACAATTAAAACTTCCTCTATACTTAGTTTAAAACTTGTCATAAGAATGCAACACAGTATTAAGCATACTAGGGAAACATTCAAAATCAGTTAGTTTGTTGTAAACAGTAAACTCAACAACTGGCGACTGGCGTTCCGTGTTGTGACACCAAGGGTAGTAATAATAATAATAATAATAATAATAATAATAATAATAATAATAATAGGATTTATTTATATGCCGGCCAATCACTGGGAATCCGGCTAAGGCAGCTGGTCGGCGAGAGGAGAGGGGGCTGTTGACGTTGAGGTTACATTCAAGGTGCATGCGGAAGGCGGATGATGTATCATGTGACCGTACCACAGACACAGGGGGGGGGCACACATTTATGTTTTGGCCATTGTACAAAGAAACCACCAAATAGTAGCTTGTTTTTACATCACTTGCTGTAATGAGTTTTCACTTCAATATTGTTTAATTACGCAAAAAACTATACAAAAAAGCTGCCAAGCCGCCTCTAAATTTTGCCGCCCAAGACGGCTGCCTAGTTCACCTATATGGATGAGCCAGCCCTGCCTTAGTATCACCATAATTCAGAAATGACTTGAAGGCACACAAGAACAAACAACAAAGGAAAGCAATCTCTAGAGTAAAAATCTGCTGGCCTCCATCAGTGAGAAGTTGGCTAGTGTGAAGAAAAAAAAGGGAAATTGGGACCTATGCCTCAGTCAGTGGCACTGGGTGGATCTTCCAGTGTTATATGACCCAACAACTATAGCCAGCAGTACTCCAGCGGAAACTGCTCGTAGCTCTTCTTAGAATCAGCTTCCCTCAGCTGTACAGCAAGCTAGAGGCTGGCCAACAAGTATCTCAAGTTTAAGCTCTGCTGGCATTAAGGAATGAATTACCACATATACTCAACTATAAGTCACCCTCACATGCATATGTTGTCAGGGATGATGGGAGTTGTAGCTCTTCACCTCTGGCTCAAACTCACCACCTGGTTGTGCACCGCGCTGACCAGTTTTGGCCAGTGGTTATAGCTTAGCAGAGTTACAGAGAATAGGCTGAAGACCCCAACAAACTCTCCAAGCCTTCTCACTCTTGCTTCCACAGAAGTCTTCACCCTTCTTCAGGATCCAGCTGGTTCTTGTAGCTTCACCCAAGACACCAGACAACTCAGTAGTCTTATATAAAAGATCTACTTTATTCTACTATATACAGCTCCAAAACTATCCAACACAACAATACTCAACTCCTCACTCTACTACAACCCACAAAATACATTGGGATGCATAGTCATTATTATAGTCAATGCATGGTACCACCCACTGTTGTCTGTTTCCACCCAGTAGGCGTGTACATCATTCTCATTGGTTCTCTTGGTTCATCCTACAATTAATGATTTCATCATCTCAGCCTTGACCACTTAACAATTGTCAGGTGTGTCCAATCATCCACTTTACATTTCTTGTCCTTGGCATTCAGGACTTGTTAATTGTATTACCATTTACACCTGTGTGGTTCTCAATTGGCTTCTGCTGAGTCATCCTGACTCTCACATACATGTTTTATTTCATTTACTGTATATCCCATGTTGCTTTTTCCTTAACATATGTAACATAACAGATGTAAAAAACAAAGCAAAGGAAAATACGCTACAGCAACTGCAAAATAACAGTATGCAGTTTGGGCTCACCATAAAGGCTGGGTGGATGAGAAAAGAACCATGGGAAATTGTGGCTGTGCAATGTGTGGGGGAGGTGACTGGGCATAGGCAGAGCTTAAGAAAATGCACACATCAAAAAAGGAGGAAAAGGCAAAACATAGTAAATAGTGAATCCATTAGCAGTGATTATAGCCTTTAATTTGAATGTGATAACTTTGCCTGATGTATTCCAGATACATTGGGGGGGGGGGGCACAAATATTCAATTTTTTCAAGGCCAATTCTTCAGTGCTTCTTTAATTGGTAGCTCCAAAGAGCTATGACCATCACTCAGAGAAAGGGCTTATTCCTTTTTTGATAAGAGTTAATGTACAGTGCTTACACGGACAACTTTTTTTAAACTTTATTTCACAGTGTAAGACATACAATTCATAATCAGTTCCTTCAGTTGACGTAAGTTCAGTCAAAACAACTTGCTTTAACAGATAACTTTTAAAAGAACAATTATTATTTAAGCTAGCAGCCATAACATCTGAATTGTATTTTGTTACTTAATGTTGGTGTAGTCCTACACATTCCTGGGAGAAAACTGGTTTAAGAATAACAAAACAGAAACAACCTGGTGTTGGGGGTATAAGGAACCTGGGTTCCCTCCCCCCACCAAAAAAAAAAACTGGCTTAAAGAGAGTCCGAAATTCGCATTTCGTCTATATAATTATATATACAATATATTGTCAATTGACAGAGATAATAAAGTAAACATAGATATAGAAATAAGCTCCGCCCAAACTATAGCCTTTTGTCTTAAATCTGGGGATTTCAATCCCATAACCTGTTGACCTTTTCCCATTTCTTTTGGAAATGTTGTTCCGTTTTTCCATTTATAACCATTGTCAATTTATCCATTATAGATAAATCAGATACTTTCATAATCCATTCTTCAAGTAGATCTGTGCTCAATACCTTCCAGTGTCTAGCAAATGTAAGGCGAGCTGCTGTGACCAAGTACAGAACAACTGCTCTTTCATCTTGATTTAATTTTACTTTTACATCTTCCATAATATTCAATAGATATAGTTTAGGGTTTAGTTCAAATTCAATTTGCAAAATATCTTGCATTTTAGCATGTATCAATTTCCAGAATTTAGTCGCTTCGGGACACTCCCACCACATACGATAATAAGATGCATTAGGTTGTTTACATTTCCAGCAGCTGCTGTCTTTATTTCCTTTTACCTTGGCCAATTTTAATGGTGAGAGATGCCATCTATAAAACATTTTATAATAATTCTCTGTTAGATAGGTACTTCTTGTAAATCTTGGATTCTTCTTCCAAACTTTCCCCCAGCTTTCTAATGTAATCTGTTGGTCTGTGTCCTGCATCCATTTAACCATATTCACTTTTACTGTGTCTTCTTCCAATTCTATGTCAAGAAGTATCTTATATATTTTGGTTATCATTTTTTTTTCTTTTGAGATATAATTTTGTCTAACTCATTTGTTTCTCTTTTCAATTCCCACTGATCATTTGATCCAGTTTTTGGGGTGAACTTTTTTGACTAAAATTTCTTGATGTATACATTAATATATACAGCAACTATCACCTGCATCAGCACTCTTCCTCCCTCAAGTATTAAGCCTTAAAATGGAAAATACAAAGGTATTTTGAAGTAAGTCAAACCTTTCCGCATGTTATAATAATGGGTCAACATTTGTAATCTATCTGATTTTCCAGGTGACTGGGAAATGACATCTTATCTAAATGCTGTATGAAAAATACTTTCCTGCTTCTAATTAAGCAGCTTGAAGATAAGGAAAGGTTGGTTGGCATGTCTGTTCATCACAGAGGAGAACAGCAGGAACAGATGGGAAGGCTGAACAGACTTTTAATGTTCAACATCAACAAATATTGATCTTGCATGTTACACAGAGAGATTGTCCCTTTGATGTCTGAAGCGAACAAAATTGGGCAAAATAGAGGAAAGAAAGAGGTCTGAACCACTGAGATGAAACTTCCTAGCTTGTCTGAAATGCTCCCTGCAGAAAGCTTTTGGTTATTGTTCTCCAGATACACCTGATAGTATAGCTCAGTGGAAATATCATCTATCTATCTATCTATCTATCTATCTATCTATCTATCTATCTATCTTGCCTTTCTCCAAGTTTGGACTCAAGGCAGCTTGGAATATACAATGTTAAAAATAATCTAAACCACCCCCCATCCCCTGATAAATATCTGTTATTCAGATGTTAATATGGTGAAACATAGGTCAAAACACTCTGTAAAAACAATCCAGTTTGAGACTGCCTTAACTGCCCTAGCTCAGTGCTAGGGAACTCTGAGAACTGTAGTTTATTGTGGAACCAGATAATGTCTCATAAAACTAGTTTCCAGAATTCCTTAGGACTGAGCCAGGGTAGTTAAAGCAGTCTCTAACTGGATTATTTCTGCAATGTGTTTTAGAAACCTAGATAATTTATATATCTGCCAGTGGTTGTGCTAGTGGTAACTCAGAACCACTTGCATGTAATCAGATTAGGATTCCTCAGACAACAGGTAATGTCTTGGTTTAGCAGCAAAGTCTTCATGCTAATTAAAATTTCTGTTCAATATAACTGGCATTAGATAAAGATCATTGCCATTATAGCCAGACCCGGAATACAACTGTAGTGCCCATTCAAGATCCCTACTCTATTGCATTCTATCTAGCTGGCAGCAAAGAGAAGGAGATGAATAACTGCCAATGTGCATACAAGCAAGCCACAGGGAGTGAACACAGTTGCCAGTGTTTCATCTTCAGGGAAGGCATTAATGGAACACCTGGGACATTTCTACCCATGGACTACAACAAACCATAAGGAAATTATATTCCTATTACATGCCAATGCTCCCAGTGCAAAATTAATTCATTATGCAAGCTGGCTGGAAAAAGCCAGCTGAAATGGAAAACAGTCATGCATATGAAACAGCAGAGAGATTTAATTTGCTGAAACAATATTTAATTTACATTACTTAAAATGCATGTTTGGTCAGAAATATAACAACAGAGCACTGACTCTATCACTAAAAGCAAATTGTGGACAACCATAGAAAGGAGGTCACTCATTCATCATCATTCAAAGCAATAGTTCTACTTTTGGAATCCTAAAAAGAAATGCCAGGCCTGTGATACATCATCATACCACACCGATATGGTTTCATACACCTTCCATCCATTCCTCCCTCCCTAGTTATGAAACATATCTGTTACTCCACAAAGAGTATGTGTGTGGGGGGGGGGGGGGGGGCTTCTTCATGAAGACCAAGTGGGTGACAGAAGGTATGACCACCTCATTTCTCAATACTCTTTAGATGACCTGGAAAATTATAAGACTTTTCAACTCAGTGTGCAAATGCTACGTAATGTTGTTGTTGTTGCTTACTGCCATCAAGTCAACTTCAACTTATGGTGACCCTATGAACGAAAGACATCCCAGAGCCCCAGTCACCAACTGCCCTTCTCAGTTCTCACAAATTCAGGGCTGTTGCTTCCTTGAGTCCATCCACCTATAACGTATCCTTCCTCTTTTCCCACTGCCTCTCACCTTATCATCTTTTCTAATAAGTCATATAATTTCCTGATATTTCCAAAGTATAAAAGCTCAATTTAGACATTTTGGCTTCTAGGAAGAATTCAGGCTCCATTTGCTCTCATATGCATTTACTGGTCATTTTGATAGTCCCTGGTAGCTGTAGAATTTTCCTCCAGCACCACATTTCAAATAGGTTGATTATCTTCCTGTCAGCATTCTTCACTGAAATAAGAATGCTAGTTTCTGTCAGTGTCAGAAAGGCAGTCTGTTAAATAAGTTGTGCATATTGGTGTTTTTTTTAGTCAATTTTGTAAGACAAAACACTTTCTTGGTAAGACAAGTCTTGACAGCCTGATTGGCAAACATTAATTTAAGTTCTGAAGAAAGTTCACTTGAGTGAAGCTTATTTGCTCCTGGTGATAACAAAAATGATTATTTGTTTTAATTGTAAAAGGGTAAATTCCATTCCAAAAGTTTGACCATAAACTTCTAAGTACAGTGGGTTGGATCACATTCAAGACAGAAGAGACAAGAGAAATGAAAAAGACACATATTTAAAAGGCACGTGCAGATGTCTACCGTCTGGTATTACAGATTGACTATCCCTTATCAGGAATTTTAAAAATCTGAAATCCTCCAAAATCCAATATTGTCCACATGGGTGGCTGAGATTGTGACACCTTTGCTTTCTGATGGTTCAACGTACACAAACTTTGTTTCATGCACAAAATTATGAAAACTATTGTGTATACAATTAGCTTCAGGGTATCTGTATACAAGGTGTGTGTGAAGAACTGATAAATGTCATGTTTATTCTGGTCCCAAGCACTTTGGATAAGGGATACTCAACCTGTATAAAATGTTGCAAAAAGAACATTTGGGGGGGGGGGTCTGCCCACTAGGAAGGAAGACAATGAAAATCATAAAATGAGATCATGTTGTCTCAAACCACTAGTGGGCAGCTGTGTCAGCTTTTCAAAGAAGAGAGTTAACAAAACTGAGAGACTAGTGCAATATTGTATTTGCTTTTGAAACAATTCCTATGGAGGCACATTTTAAAAACTTTTAATGTTTAAAAAAACCTTTAAAAAACCTTGCAGAGGAATTAGTTTCAAGCCATCTTAGAAGACTGCAGTCTTCTAAGTTGTGCATATAAATGAAATAGGGAAATAAGCAGAATCCTGTGTCTCTTCCTGAAACCCTCATGAGTTCTTGTTCATTATGTTTAAAAATGTACATAGGTAAAGAAGGTCTTGGGGTATGGATCACCATATCTAATATAATGCTTTAGAAAGTGAAAAAAATATTTATTTGAACTTATGTTCTGCCAATCCCCATGTTAGGGCATGTTGGCTATGTGATTTTTGGCACTGCTGTCCAGGTAAGTAACCTTCCACCTCTGTAATGCTCCATTCACCTGATGTGGGATGAACTCTTTAAGATAATTTCAAGAAATCGTGCTTTCTCCACATTCCCGTATCTATTACGAAACTGTTCTCTTTGTTTTTGTTAATAAATTTATAAATTTACATTTAAAATAAGATAAATTTTAAAAACTGTCAATCTCGGAGCCTTAGATCATCCTCAGAGGTCCCCTCCTGGCACCATACTTAAGCAGGTTAGTGGGATAGTTATCCAAGAGGGCCATATGAGTTTGGGTGCCACATTTACAGAATGCGCTCACCAAGCAGGCTCATCTTGCTTCAGCTTTGCTCTTTTTTCAGTTCCACATGAAAATATATCTTTGTCCCAGGTATTTTTGACTTTATGACTGTCGTAATATATTAACCAGAACTGCTTTAACTGCTATTGCATGTTACTGTTCTGTGTAATTTTAATTCTTACTAATCAGCCCAAAGAACATTTGTTAGTCTGTGGCTCCAATAAAATAAAATATCCATATATTAATTACTGTATGGATAATATAAAATAGTGGATGGAGATCCAGGGGAAAAAAATCCAAGTTTGTTTCTGGTGCTTTGAACTAGGCCATGTCCACACAGGCCACAAGACTCTTGGAGCAGCCCAGAATATTCTGACTCTGGTGCTGCTCTCACATTTCTCAATTACCCAGGGCCCTCTGTTGCAATGCCAGGTGGATGTTTACATGTGCATTCCACTGTGCTGCTTGGATTGGCCACAATGGCACCACATTGCTTGTTCTGAGATCAGAATGAGGTGCCCAGCATCAATTACATGGTTAGGTGCCTCGTTTTGACCTCAGAGCAAGCTACTTGTTGTGGCAGCAGCTGTACCCAGTTGTAACAGAGGGTTCCAGAACTTTTGTGAAGACCCAGAGCAAATAGTTACTTTAAAACATTTAGGGGTGGTATAACTCAGGTTCAGTGCTGAACTGGCCAGATATCATCTAGCCAGTTGGATATAATTCACACCAGAACAGGGATTTGGATCATGCATTTTCCAGACTTGTCACTGTAGGAACAGGGGGAGGATGTTTTATTTGGCCCATGCAGACACGGCCCTACGGGTGTCAAAGCAAGAAAAAGGTCTGAAGTTTGTTGCTTTGAAGATCTGTATCTCTTCTTTTCCTAAGAAAATCTTGTGTTCAACTCAGCCCTTGCAGAAAAGTAAAGGGTTGAAAGACATCTGAAAATATTGCCAGGCCAACAGCAATTCTAGTCTGCTGTGTGTACAAAATGATACTGCACCCAACCAAACTATGCTCCTGCTTAGTCTGTTTCCTCCCCACTCTTGCTTGACAAGGGTACTCAATCCATGTGATATTGCTTGTGGCCCACCAAGATTTGCAATACATAAATATGTCAGTTTTGCTTTCTTCACTATTCAGGTTTTTTTTAAAAAAATCTGAAGGTCTTTCTACTACATTTATGAAGAAATCTGTGAATTTTGCCACATTCTTATAAAAATGAACCAAACAAAATTCTGAATTCTTGGCACTAGCCAAATTGAATAGTTAAAGCTATTCTTAGCATGGAGAGGTCCACAGGACCCTGTTTGCCATGTAGCTATTGAAAACAGTTTGTCAGAAGAAAAGAGTTTGTCAGAAGAAAAAAGATTGCAACCTTAGTTTACCACCTCAAACACCTAATTACACAGAGATTTAAAGCCCGGCTTTTTAAGGGCTGAGAAGCCAACGCTCCTCAGCTAAATGGGTGGTTTCACTTTTGCCCAGATCTGAAGTTTTTACATCTCAAGTTTCTTCATGTTTTGAAAAAAAATGTAAATTTGAAAAGTTTTGATTAAAAAAAGAGGATGTAAAATTCTCATTCTTTCCTAAGCAGGACAAAAACAATCTAAAAATGAAGCTGAATGCATGGTTACATCAAAATATTTGAAGCTAAGGGTGTCTAGGATGTAAATATGTTCCTTTCCAGAGTCAATCTAACACAAAAAGATGACTTTATCTAAAATCTTATAACAAAAGGATTATATTTTCAATATTATCACTTTTTCTCAGTATAGACATCTACTAAACTACATTTATCTTACTTGTAGTAATATTTTAAAGTCCTAATTCCTATTTCCTACCCATCTCCTTGCCTTTCTGCCTTTTTGCCAAGATACATATCTGGATTTAATTCAGTACACCATAAGAGATTCTCACTTTTATAGGATTTATAGTTCTTCTTCATGAGATTTTCAAAGCTGGATAACAGCAGTCCCCTTCTGAACACAGAGAAACTAGAGCTAACACTGAAGATTAGTGCCCCGTGGCTTTAGGTTAGAATGTTCATAGGAAACTGATGATTCACATTTTTACCGCAATTTGCTCAAAAGCATACAAAACTGTCAGACATAGATGGGAAAAATTTGCAGACCGTACAAGCTGCAAATATTAACCCAGGCACTAAAGGAAAGATAGCTTTGTTGAAAAGCATTAGTTCATCACGCCACTGTCACCAAGCAACTCATGTGTGTTGTTTTAACTGCAGTCAGATTGACTTTTACATATGGCAATTCTAAGAATGAGAGACCATCACGTCACTCTGTTATCAATAGCCCTGCTCAGACCTTTCAGACTCAGGGTCGTGGCTGCCTTGCATGCATCTATCCACATGTAATATAGCCTCTTTTCCCATTGCTTTCTACCTTGTGTGTGCGCCTTCAAGTCACCTGTTGACTTATGGTGACTCCATGAATTTATAGGGTTTCTTTATGCAAGGAATACTTGGAGGTGGTTTTGCCAGTACCTTCCTTTGAAATACAGTGGACCTTTAGTATTACGAGTGTTTCCTTCTGTGCAGAACTAACAAACATTAGCAATGGTAGCACTGCTGCTGTGTCTGAGAGATCCTTTGCTAGTGTCATACTTCCATTACTCCTGCTGCCCAGTACCTGTTTGGCACATTTAATCTGGCTCCTCAGCAAAAACCTGTCTGATGTGGAAGGCCTAGTGTATAGACAAAAAGTCTAGGGGGGATGAAAATAGGAAACACAGTAATTTTATTAAAACAATACAGTATGTTGCAATGAGATGCTAAAAGGAAATAAAAAGCATAAAGTATATGCAATCCTATAAACACACAGGCTTGTGCTGGCCTGTAAGCCATGCCCTAAAAAACACAAGGCTAGTGTTGCCAGTCAGTACTAGGCTTGAAAACTGCAAATCCCAAACAGTATAACAGAACATAAGGAGGTGTCAAACATACAAAATGTCAGTACAATGGCAGATAAATTCCTTTGCACCTCTCAGTAGAAAATTAAAAGGGATAGCACAGTAAGCCCATTACAATTGCAAAGTGAACAAACAGAGACCAAACGCGTTTCGACTATACGTCTTCATCAGTGGTTATGGAAAACTAGTATTGCAGCCTTGTAAGGTATATCATATAATATGTAGGGACATCCAGTCGCAGTAAGCAGGTTGTTGGTCCTCTTGGACCTAGTATGATGCCAAAGACTTGGATGTCCCACATGTAAATACAAGCCCTGATGTGGCAGGCCTACCAGCAGCAGTGCTACCAGCAGCAGAGCCTCTTCACAGAACCATGCATTCCCACCACCACAGACAGGTAGTGCCATGGTGGGTGACTGATGGTAGTGTCTATTTACAGGCTATCATCTTTGAGGGGTTTTTTTTGGAATTGCCTTCATTGCTAGAAGAATTAACTGGATCTTTTACAGTAATCAAAATCAACAGTAACTGTTTACATATGTTCACTGGAATGTAGCAAATTTCACATTCAAGAGGGGAACAAGGGACTAGATTGCTCCATATGGCACAATCAAAAGTATGCTGACTTGGGTTCTATATGTACTGTTTCTCAAGATGATGATGGAAACTGTAGAAGACATGGAAGACAAATTTTGCCCCTGTGCCATGTCACATCCCATTAAAAATCAACTGTCAAATGGCAAAAAACAAAGCAAAACAAAACAAAAAACCTAGGCCAAGTGACTTCTAGTTTCCATTTTAATATTTTCCCCACACTGAATTTCTGGTTTGGGGCAGATGTTTTGAAGGTGTTCTGATGATAGTTTTAGTGGTTTTTTTGGGCTATGTGGCCATGTTCGAGTAGAGTTTATTCCTGATGTTTCGCCAGCATCTGTGGCTGGCATCTTGAGAGAAGATCTTCATTCTCTGAAGATGCCAGCCACAGATGTAGGCGAAACATCAGGAATAAACTCTTCTAGAACATCACCACATTGCCTGAAAAACCCACTAAAAACTATGGATGCTAGCCATGAAAACCTTCAACTTCCCATTGTTCTAATGATAATTGCCACTAGTCATTTAGAATGGTTTGAGGTCATTTATTCCCCTATTGCCTCTCCCCAAATATAGAGAATTTCAGATACTTGTAGGGTCTGGCAAAGAACCTGGGTCTGAAAAAAAAGCCCTTGAGTAGCTGCATGTGGCCCATCCATGCTCTAGAACTAAAACAGGGTAGTTCACACACATGGAGCACTACAATGCCTTTTTAGGAAGAAACTGGTGAGTTCAGAGAGCTGCTATGATGTAATATGGACAATGTCTCCCTGGGGCTCATTCTTTGGCTGTGCCCCGTAGTGGCTTCCATTTTGTCAGAAGCTAGTCTTAGAAAGACAGCATTTGATGTTCTTTTGGTGCCTGTTTTATTGAATCATTTCCTATATTGCTATGTATTTTATATGTATTATCCTACTAGAAAGGCCCCTTCCCCACCACCACTCCCTTTGTGTCGTGTCTTTTTAGATTGTAAGCCTGAGGGCAGGGAACCGTTCAATTAAAAAGACTGTATGTACAGCGCTGTGTAAATTTACAGCGCTTTATAAATAAAGGTTAATAATAATAATAATAATAATAATAATAATAATAATAATAATTTGCATATGTCCTTATACTGACACATTTACATTCTTCTAATGTAGAGTCTAATAGAGGGATAGCATGGGTGGACTCTCCAAGCTCTTACAACTGCCAAAGTTGAAAACATGACCACTTACTGTATCTCACAGTGTGACTCATCAGATTTAGCTAGACTGCAAATTACAGCAGCTATGGCCATCATAGCCAATGGTGAGAAAAGCTAGGACCTGTCAGGCTGGCCACATCAGTTTATATGGTTTATCTATGATTCTTCAATCTGCATTCATATCATTGTGAATAGGCACTTTTTATTTTACTTTATCTTAATTTTCCCTTTTCTTTTTCTATTTTCCTTTTTCTCTTGTTTTTCTCTTTTATGTTTTTGCCAAAAACAGTAATTGTTTAAAAATAATGGTATGAGTGATGTTATGAAGTGTAGTAGCCCACAGCTGTCCTGTTGCTGGCAAACAGCAATTGTTTAAGAAGAGTATGCTTTCTATAGACATAAGTGTAATGCTGGTCTACATGAAATATTCAGATACTCAAACAAGACCAGTACAAGCAGATTGTATCCTTTGACAAGGTCCACCTCCAGTGATGTCTGTCCCTCTCCTCTTTCTGCACTGGGCAGCTATGTGCCTTGTTAAAATTCCCTGCAATGCTTCCCTGTTCCTTGGCACCCTGAGACCTGGAGTCCACCCAGTATACAAAACCAACACAATCAATTCATTTAATAGTGAGGCCAGCAGGGAACTGATCGCATGCAGTCAAATATTCAATTAAAACAGCTTAGGCTGGTGGGTATTTCACATGGGCATATCACACAAAGAAAACAACTGCAATTACAAGAGCTGCTATTTGCAATTCTTCCACCTAAGATCACAGAAGGGAAGGGGGAATTTTAACACAAGTCCCAGACAAAGTCAAATCATTTACATTGTTCTGTGATTATTTTTTGCCTCAGTAATTGCAACACTATCTTCATACTTCCAGCAAATGATGGAAAGGAAAGGTACATATTTGTTAGACTTTAAAGAGAAGCACCTTTAGTGCAATTACACAATCTAATGCTGCTGTCAGTGTTTCTTGCTGTAATTTCTGTAACCTCCCAAATCACCTCCTACCACCCCCAAACACCCTTCAGTGCAGATCTCTACAGGCACTACCAGCCTTTTCTTTGCAGACTTTCTTAAAAAATCAAAGGACTGGATTTTTATCTGGAGCAATGCATAAACCATTTGGGTTAATAAACCAGCATCGGTGCTACACAGCTTGATGATGCAATGTTAATACAGCTCTGGGTCCCCTACTGACCTAGCTACTGGGCCTGCAATAGCTGTCACTGCCACCATACTCCCTCGCTCTACCACATCCATGCTGGTCAGATATCTAACAGGTTTGATAACACCTATGGGATGTCTGGTTTTCAAAGTGTAAAGCAGGGGACCTTGGGAGACTGAAACAGTACTTGATAATGAGAAAGCTTCTAAAAATACTAAGGCAGAGGGTGAGACAGGGAAAACAATGAAATATGTGAAAAGGCAATAGAGAGAGCTTAGTGTTAAGGGAGCCAGGCAGCTTCTCTGCTAACCTTTTATGTCCAGCTGTATATTGTTTCCTGTCTATCTCTGTTTATTTTTCTCCCTCCTGAAGACATGTTGGGAGTATTATACACTCCCTCCATTCTCCCTAGGATTCACTTCTGTGACAAAGGCATCAGCTGCTTGTGGAAGCCTTTAGCAGAAATGTGATACCCCCAGATATATGCACGTTGAATACAACATTAAATCAAATAGAAAGTACTTTTGTATGATCCAGCAAGATGGGGCTGACATATTGGATGAGAGATGCCCATTAATTGCAAAAAAATAAAATAAGAGAGATACGTGGCTGTTTGTAGTTCTATCTGCTTATAAGGATATTGTCAGATTTTAAATGTTCCTGGTAAGAGAGTCTTAAACTATTGTCACTGTCATGACAAGTTAAAGAAATGATCAGTTTAGTTTACTTAGTAATGTTTCTGCCAGAGGCCCAGTACTGTCACCTCTGCTGTTGTCACAACAGCAGAGATGACAGTAAACCTATTTATTACTGTGTAAGGAAATGTATGAATGTGTATGAAAGGCACTACTGGAGCAAACGAAATGGAGAATGTGCAATGCATGATGGGGAAAGCTGCCTGGTAAGCAAGGCGAGGATTTTTTGTGAACTGCTGATGTGACGATAGATGGCGTGTCCAAAACCTTGGATGTAGCTGCTTATCCGTAAAGAAGAAGATATCCAGGACTGTACGAACAGCCTGGATAGGAACAAAGACTGATAAGGAAGAGACTGCAAAGAACTGTGTTGGCCAGCGTCAAAGGAAGAGGTCCTCACGTAAAGACAGCAGGACGAAGGACGTGGTAAAGCCTTAAAAGAGAGACTTTTACAAATCAAGGGTGTGCTCTGGACCCACGGCAACAGAGCTCCCATGCCTTCATGAAGACGACTCATCAACGGCTTCAGTGAAGTGCCTTCTGTGTGTGTGAGTATTGTGTGAATGGTGTGTATGAGAGCTCTCTTGGTACTTGTGTTTGTCTATGTCTGTGTATTTCAATAAATGTTACATGTATAGTGTCTAAAACCAAATTTGGTGTCTCTTTGTCTGTGTCAGCCCTGCTGTTGATAAGTTTACGGGGATGGAGATTTCCACTACATGCTCTCAGGTTAAACAGGTTGCCCTTAAAATCTGGGCATAACAACTGCATTTATTTCCTTTTATCCAGTGAGCATCCAAGTGGTGCATATGGCTCCTTCCCACTTTTCCTGACGTTGGCCTTGTCAAGTTAAGAGTGGCTTGCCTGAGGCTATCCAACAAGTTTCATGGCTCAGTGAGGTCTTGAATTTGGAGGCACATTCACACTACACCATTATAGCACTATTATTCCATTTTAACGACATATGGAACATTCTAGGGAATCCTGGGATTGGCTGTGGAGGGAGGAGCCTTTAGGATTCTCACCCAGGGAACTCTTCTGATGCTTTTGACCAAACTAATAACCACAGTCTGTAGACCTTAAGAACATAGTTGGGGATTCGTATCCTTGAATGTTTCTCCACACATAAAATGAAATGCCTTGACAGGGAGAAGAGGTCTCCTTCAGTGTTCTTCCTTATTCTGCACATTTTCTATGTACAATGATTTTTATTTTTACATTTGGAAGAATATGTACTCCCACAATTAACTGAGAGCTGTACATTCTCAAATCATGTTTCTCGAGGTATGTGTTCAATAGCCTTGCCAAGTGTCCCTTATTATAAGGGATGCCCATTATTTGGGGGTAAGAAAGTTTGTCCCTTATAGGACTGGAATATGTTATTTATTTATTTATTTATTTATTTGGGATGTTCCTTATTTGAGAGCTGGAGAGCTTTTCCTTTTATAAAGAATAAAAGATATGCAAAAAAAAATTCCTTTGTTTTGGGGTGTGGGCCTTTTATAAAGACAGAAATGTATGCATCTTATAATTGATGGATATGGATAATACATTAATTTTACAGAGAAGCACACAGCACACAGCTAAATTAACTGAAACCAATACTTTTACGTGGCATTTAAATAGATCACAAACTTGTTAGTAGCTACTTCCTGACTGTCAACCCTGCATGTCATGAGTTTCAAAAGTCCCTGTTCCTGTTTTGAAAACATGGCAAAATTAGTGTTCAATCATCAATTTATGTATGAACATTATATTTCCAAAATACTATCCTGTTTGGGTTGCTAACGCCTTCTAAGTTTGTCTTGGCTTTTAGTGGTTATTGAGCTCAATGTGAAATAAATAGCTATAATGGTGAGTTACAGTCTGCCGCCGCAGCCAGTTGCTACGTCCGGGAACCGCAGTGACCAAACTGCGTGGCTCCCGGGTGCAGCAAGAAAGAAGCGCCGAAATGGCGCTTATTTCTGGGCCCTGGAAGTGGCGCCGCGAGGCGCTAGTCGCACACTCGCGGAATCATTTCTGCTGCGCAACGTCCAGATGCTACGCATCCACGACATCAAAATGGCAGCCCCCGTGTGGACAGGCACCGCCATTTTGTATGGACTCGGTCCGTATTAGGGTTGAGAGGCGTCCGAAAGGGACCCCCAACACGCCCCTTTCTAACCCTAGTACGCCCCTTCAGCACGTCTGTAATGCGCCATAGACTCCTGATCAGCTATATAGCTATGGTGTGTGGTGAGGGCAGAATATGTGCATTGCAGCTTCAAATAAGAATCTGCCCTCATATATTTTTCTTTCAGTCCTCAAATTGCTAGCATTGCAAACAGTGAAGCACTGAATACCATCCACACCTACAGATTGTATGTTTGCTGTGTTTGCATTACTTTTGGTAGCTATAACTTTTCTTTGGTTGCTTAAACTGTATTTCCAAATGTCCAAGTGATGTTTTAAGTTAATGTGATGCTACAAATTTGGGGTCTGTAGAAAATTTTAATTTGGTGATGCAGAATTCATACTTGGGGAGGCAATGTTCCCTTGCAGTAGCTGCACTCCTGTTCACTCCTAGTTTCCCCCCCATTCAAGATGATGAGTAATATGAAATCCAAGATTGAACTTGCCCAGTTATTATGGGACTTAGTTTTGCAAGGCGCCCTGAGTCACATTTATGAATGCTGATTTTCATCTGTCACATGTGATTATGATGTACAGCACTTGTGGTATTTACACTTAATTTCTTCTCTCTTGCTGACAGATATGGTGCCAAGATATAAAATGCAGAAAGATGCCAAGTATCCTGGAGATGCTGAAGCGTATGCCAACGAAAAAACACTTTTCAAAACAAAACAAAAAAGTGTGAGACATCTCATTAAAGAAAATTCACATTTTTGTTAAGGCTGCCTAATTATCTCTGAAGCTTTCAAAAGTCATTTTCAAAGCAGAAATTAATGAAGGTTAAACTGTAAGTAAACAGATCTCTATAAAAGAGGTAAGCCTTTCCCGAATAATACACAAAGTCACCCACTGATATTGGCCATCCTTTTTTCACTCCCTATTGGTTATCTAACATACCTGCTTCTTTCTGTCTCAATTGTTTTTAATTAAATTAACAATTTATTTTATATTTCATTATTGTTATATTAAAAATTATGATATATATGTAAGGAGGGAGGGGAGGGGATTTATTTATACTGTATGACCTTATTAGCATTGTATTTTATTTCTGTATTGGATTTTATTATTGTATTATTGTACTGTATCTTATTGTAATTGTAAGTCGCCTCAATCCTATGGGAAGAGGCAGGATATAAATAAAATTTATTATTATTATTATTATTATTATTATTATTATTATTAAAAGATTCACTTAGGAATTATGAATAATTAAAACAACTAGTTTGTGGTCCTCTTTCTCTCTTATTCATAACAGCTCTTACTTTAAGCTATGCTTGGATGTTCCCATCCATCTCTAGATAATATCATAATACTCCCTGGATGCATACCTTCCAACATTTCACAAATGAAAACCAGAATGTGTGTGGCCAAGCAACATCAGAGGGTGGTCAAGATGGCAACATACAAGCTGGGAAGAACACACAAGCTGGGAAAGCAGTTTGCTTTTGCTCATGCCCATTGGGAAGGACAAGATTCCACCCTTCCTCGCCCCCTCACCCATTGAAGGCAAACTACTTTAGCACTTTGAACTCCAGTTAGCAGCAACCAAAACAAGGTGAGGACAAAGCGGAAAAGTGGGGGGAGGAGGGGAAAGGGATATTTTAAAAGCAGATGAAAATGTGGGGCGACAGGATCAATTGGGACTGTCAGTAGGAGGGTGTTATATGTATGTGGGTATGTGAATGTCTCTTATATCAGCTGGCTGCCATGACCCTATGCCTTCTTTCATATTTTTTTCTTTTTCAATTTCCAGCTCTATAGTGGAAAGGAAAATGAACATGGAATTCTCCTTTAGGTTAAAAAGGACAAAGAGCTCTTGACTACAGGTTTACCCACCAATGACAGCACTCACCCTCTTGAAGGCAATTTGTTACATGCTAGCTAAACATGGGATTCTGTTTGCCAGGCTACTATTTCCATGGAACAATTATTGCTTGGATTTGCTATGTCTATGGAATTGCTTGGGATTGCTCTTCAGTTACTGAAAAAATGCCAGTGGTAGTAGGAATCTATTTATGATATCTTGTGATATCAGAGTCAGCTTCTTAACTGCTAAGCCACCACATGCTATAAATGCAATATCCTAGTAACAGACTTCACTGCCACTCCACTCCATCCCAATCAACGTGAACTTATTGATTTATCTATTCTACTGTCTGTCTATCCATACAAAATACATCTGCAGTAAGTAAAGTGCAGAAAGCTGTTTATTAAGTGAAGAATATAACCATTGAATGTATTTTGTTTCTTTTGAGAAGTGTTTATTCATTTAATAAATCCACTTCCCATCAAAGTTTCCATGCAAAAACTCTTTAGAAAAAGGTTTTTTGTTTTTTTTTACATTAAGGGAAAAGCAGGTGTGAAAGCAGTGATGTTTTCAGAAAGGGGGAAAGGAAACCCTTCTAACAAATATAGCATTTACTTATAGCAAGGACCACTATTTTGAAGGGGGGAAACCAGCAATTTTCATAAGAGCAGAGGATGTTCACCATAACAATATCAAATATAAATTACATCCATGATCTCTTATTCCAAGCAAATGAGAGAGCCACTTCTATCATTCCACTGTGTTGCTCCTAAATCATATTTATATACAGCTGCCATAAATCAAAAGCAGTAAAAGAAATACTTGAAAGCCAGAGATAACACCCTGCTAGTCCCTGTAGGTGAAGATTACCGTACTCTTCTTGGCAATGCTAATACATATGCAGTTATGGCCAACTATGTAATAGGAAGAATTCAAAAGTATTTATTTCATTTATATTCATTAAAATGATCATACCAACTTTTCTGTTTCAAAATAGAATAGCCTAGAATAGTGCTACTCAAAGCTGTGGCCCATGGATTCGTGCTTCTCCATGAGCCATCAGCTGCTGAACTGTAAAAAAAGGACAGTAAAAAACTACACAAAAAACCCTAATAGTAAAGAGATGAGATAAAGACAGTCACTGAAAGCAACCAAAGCAAGTTACTATAAATACTCATGTATATGTCAAATTCATTTATAAGTCAAGGGCAGAGTTTTGGACCAGAATAATGGATTTTGATATGACCAGTAGATAAGTCAAGAGTAAAACTTAGGGGGCATTCAAGAAAGCATGTATAGGATGAAGCAAAGGAAAACACTTCCAAAGAAATTACAACATTCTTTGTATACACTTCACCCTGTATGGATGAGAGAACTATGGTAAATGATGACTGTGTGATGTGGGGAAGGCAACCAGGTGCAGGCAGGGCTAAGAAAATGTGCACATGTCTACTGTCTTGATGCTCCTTTGAGTGGAAGCTTCAAACAGCTTCCACTACTACCATTTTCCTGCCAAGGCATTCAAGTGGCGCCATGACAGAGAGATTAGAGGGGGTTGATGCTTCTTTTAGGATCTCTTGGGACAAGGTCTTACCTTTTGCCAGTCAACTCAGATAAAGGGATGATTCCTTTTTTGATAAGAGTTAAAGTGCTTACATTGACTTATGGATAAGTCACTCAAGGTTTTGGGGGTCAATTTTTTGGACTAAAATTTCTAGACTTGTACAAAAGTATATATAGTACTAAGTTAAAAGCATTAGAGAATTTAGTTGACTCAACACTTGGATATTGTGAGCCTGGATTTTTTTTGGGGGGGGTCCATAGGGACATTGGGCACATTACCACATGGCTCCCCTCTCTGGCCACCAGCTATGCTGTCATAGCTGTCAAGGATACATAGAGAAAGGCACTTGAGGCAGATCATAAAGATTGGGCCTGTTAGTGTGGGAGAAGTTAGTTATTTTTTTCAAATACCACCCTTTTCCCCACAGTCTCCATGTGAATCTGTGGTGTTGAAAATGTGACCTAAGTCCAGTTTTGCAGGCCTCAAGGCCCTCAAAGGACCCACAAACCACACAAGGTAATTTTCTTTTCCACCTGATATCTGGCTGTCAAAGCTCCGCAATACACAAAAATGCCCCCAAACATCACCACACCCCAATCTCTCCTAAAAGCCAAATCATCATCATCATCATCATCATCATCATCATCATCATCATCAATCACTTATCATTTGAAAAAGAAAGTATACATCACAGCCCACAGTGTAAGTGGTTGGCAGAGGGACTGGTCCCTGACCCTGATGCAGTTGAGCACTCTTGTAAAGGATATGAGTTTCCAGTTACTCCTTAGTTTGTATTAGTTTGCATTTCAGAGATAATGTTTTTGTCAAGAAAAAAAGCAACATGGGATATACAGTAAATGAAATAAAACAATGTATGTGAGAGTCAGGGTGACTCAGCTGAAGCCAATTGGGAACCACACAGGAAAGAGATGCAAAGTGGATAATTGGACACACCTGACAATTGTTAAGTGGTCAAGGCTGAGATGATGAAACCATTAATTGTAGGATGAACCAAGAGAACCAATGAGAATGGTGTACACGCCTACTGGGTGGAAACAGACAACAGTGGGTGGTATCTTGTAATGACTATAATAATGACTATAGATCCCAATGTATTTTGTGGGTTGTAGTAGTGGAGTGGATTGTAGAGTGAGGAGTAGAGTATTGTTGTGTTGGATAGTTTTGGAGCTGTATATAGTAGAATAAAGTAGATCTTTTATATAAGACTACTGAGTTGTCTGGTGTCTTGGGTGAAGCTACAAGAACCAGCTGGATCCTGAAGAAGGGTGAAGACTTCTGTGGAAGCAAGAGTGAGAAGGCTTGGAGAATTTGTCAGGGTCTTCAGCCTATTCTCTGTAACTCTGCTAAGCTATAACCACTGGCCAAAACTAGTCAGCGCGGTGCACAACCAGGTGGTGAGTTAAAGCCAGAGGTGAAGAGCTACAACTCCCATCATCCCTGACAGTTTTACGCCACATAAAAAGTGACAGGCACTGGATAAGAACACTGTTCACCTCTTTTTTACAATGAAAATACTAAGTCTAGAGTAGAACTTGGAAGACCAACCTTTTGGGCTACAATTTGCAGAATTGCCCAATCTACCATATTCTAGATAGATAGGTTTTTCACTAGAACAACAAAGACTGCGTTTTGTTATCCTTCAGAAATAGCTTCAGTCTACAGTGCACATGTTCCATCCATGGGGGTTTGGTTTCAGGGAAGCTTCAAAGAAATGGGAAAAACCATAGGAACGCAAGCCCATATTTGTCAATGGATGGTGATATGCATGTCCCCACAGTGGTGCAACTGTGCGCATGTGCTGCCACTGACTATTATGGTGTAGGATGATCTGCAGAAGCTCCAGTCCATTGATGGTAGGCTCTCTGTATTTTGATATCAATCTAATTAAGCACTTCCTACTTCAAACTATGTTTGTGAATGAAAATAGTGGGAAAGGAGGCTTAAGTATCAAATATTGTGCCTAAACGTTCCACTATATCTCTATTATACAAACAAATTAGGTTAGCACCTCCATGGCTTTCCACTGGGGTCTTCCCCAGTTCAGTTTGTTCACCCTGACAATCCATATTTTCCATTAAAACAGCTCTTCTCTCTAACAGAAATCATGAACACAATTTCACAATTGCTGGCAATCCATGATACCTCACTTTTGATCTTTTGAGAGATTCAGACACCCTCCTTGATAGCTGCAAGCACATTTTAAGTCTGTTTTTTTAAAAAAGCTGCACCAAGCTTTGAGGCCGGGACAACTGGATATTCAAGAAAATGGAAAACAACAACAATAAAAGAGACAGCTGTCTTTAAATACTCGTCAGAGCCATAACAGAGATTTTAAGATGGTTCCAAAAGTTATCTGACTTGGGTAGAAGATGAATTAACTTCCTCCAACAGTGTTCAATTCTTTTTATGACTTAAAACAATTTGCCTGAAAATATAATAAATGGTTTTATTCCATTTCTGAAGAATTTCTTCTCCAATATTCTGTTTAATATCAGTAGGGAATATAAATCAGAGAGAAGATTAAAGGGAAGATAACATTAAAAGATATACAACAAGAACATGGGATTTATATTGAGCTGGAGCACTCAGAAGCTTTCCAGTGACATCAGAGGACAAGAAGATATATTTTAATTAATATCCACAGAGGCTAAACCAAATGACATCAACTATACATACAAAATCCCCACAAAGCATTTATAAGGACATCAATTTCCCCCTTTGGCCTCATCTCTTGTTTCTTCTGCTTTGATGGTGAAAACAGGCTTGAGAAATACTAACAATGTAAAGGGCAAAGCAGGGATAAAATGACTGTTGCCCTGCTGACTTTTATCTTCAGAAAACACCATGTCTTTATGAAAGGTGGGCATACTTTATTAAGGCTGTTTAAATCTTTGAAACACCCTTGTATCACAAGAGTTAAAAATAATGCATTTAGACCAAACCTTTGCCAGAATACTCAAAACTAGATCACTCATTACAAGGGAGAACAAAATGAGCTTTCTGGCAGGGCAATACCACACAGTTGGCTCAGGAAGCACCTCATTATGCCTTTAATGCAGTTAAATACAATTAAATACAATTCCTATAATAAATGACCAATCAGCCTGAAAAAAAGATTGAGGGGCTCATCCAGCCAAAGTTAAGCACCTGCACATGCCATTAATTTCAATGTGAGAAAGTTAAGCAGATTCTTAGCAGGGATCCTGGCCAATTTAAACAAATCAGTAACAATGGAAATTTCCTAGAAGGCTAGAGGATAAGAAATCCAGTTTCAATTCACAAAAAGAAGATACATTGGATATCCCTCTATAAAGACCAATTAACCCTCTTCATGTTGGTTCAAAACTGCACACATTCTTCTCAATTTTTAGACATGAATTGCAAGCTACATAGAAATTTAATTTTGCAGAAGAGCAATCTGACTTTAAGCGTGATTAATATGGGTGGTTTATTACACAGTAATTAACTGATAAAAATAAAAGCACAAGCTGTGTTATAGCTTTTTGTGTCTGTATTTCATCCTCTTACATGACAATGATTTACTCAAAGACTGATACAGTCATTATGCATGGAGAGGGATAGAAAGACTGAACAATTTCTACAATTTTCTCCCCAATGTGAGGAGAAAACAAATATTTCTGTGTAGTTCTTGGACAGTATTTGCACATCTTGAAATTGTTTTTTAAAATTATTATACAGAGAAATACATATTTCCCCCACAAAACATGTGTTTTTGTGTATAACATCACAATTTCTAGATAGCTGGTTTTTGTTTGTGCAAAATTTCTGTTTCTGTCCCAAAAAACCAAGACAGCTTACAAAAAAGTACCTACTTAGAAAATAGGCCTTGGAATGAAACAAAAATTGCATGACAATGCAAATATTCCAGCTATGGGGCTCAGAGCTAAAGGCAGCTGGTCTAGAAATACTGCTTTGTTGGCATCTATGTTAAACCCTGGTGTAAAGGACCAGATCTGCAGTTCTCTGTATTAACTATGACTGAAGTATGTGTGTGTGTGAATAAGAGAGTGAGAGACAGAGACTGAGCCACTGAAAAGAAAACCATCCAATCTAGACTATTTCTACATAAAAAGGAAATTTGTTTGCTATGATCTATTTAAACCAGGCATTCAACTATAATAAAACTGTAATATTCTGCTAGTTTGAAGAATAACCACTTGACCTATGGATTCTGTGGTTTACTTTAAATTCAACAAATTAGGAAACACTGAAAATAACCGAAGTGGAAACTGTTACTAGGCTAGTGGCAAGAGAGACAGAGACAGACAACCAGGAACTGGTCTGAAATCTCTTATACTTTATTTCGAAGGCCAAACTACTTTCTATGTATTACGTAGGAGGAAAAGCTAATGTAAAGGAACCTAAAATCAAGGCAACGAAGAACATTATGGCTCTGACTCACAGACAGTTTCATAAAGGTCACTCTAAAAACAACAGGGTACCAGATTGGTGGCAAGTGGTCTTATTTATTTCATCTCCCTCACAGTAACTCTGTTCTCCTTAGTCACTGGGGATATTGCTTTATGCTGCTACAATTGGGGTTATGTTTCATTCACGGACTTGGCCCTCACAGTGGGTGCATTTAGGCACCCAATAATAATCTTTAAAAGGACACCTTCAGAAGCCTGGAAAATCTAAACACCTCAGATCAGTCCAATAATTTGGCAGGAAAAACAAAAAAGTTCATAATCACAGAATACATAATTCATTGAACTCCCTGTCTCAGTATGTGGATGATAGCCACTGACTTGAGATGGGAAGAACAAATGTTAAGACCTTTACCTTGTATAGCAAACCACCTGAAAATATAGTTGATAAAGATTTGGACACTTTATTCAACCATGTCTCATGGCTTCCTTATTTACTCCATTTCCACCCTGTCACAAAATTAAATCCCAATTCCTTTCACAGTACCATAGATATTTGATTACTCCTCTGTGACTTCTTTGATGGAGACCACCTAAATGTATGTATTGAACTGTTTAATACCTTCTTTGTCTCAGTGTCCCCCCCTGCACCCCCCGAAAAAGCAATGCTCTAACTGGTAAAAATAGAATACACCATGAAGTAAGAGTTAAGTTAGTTAGTTAGAGAGGGAGGGAGGGAGGGAGGGGAAGGGAAATTATCCCCAATGGCGGCACGCGTGCACATGCGCCACCATTGGGGAGAATTTCTCCGGATTTGCCATGCGTGTATGCTTAAATCCGCGCATGGCAAATCCACGTTTAAGGAGGGCCCACTGTATATTCTTGCATGGCAGTGGACTGGACTTAATGGTCCTTGTACTCCTTTCAAAGTCTATGGCCTGTTACAGACTGCCAAAATAAAGCTGCTTTGGGTCTCTTTGGAGGTATGGTATTTAAATGATGCATGGGTCCTAAGAGTCCGGAGGTCGCACCAAAGCCACACTCCATTCCTAAGCACTGGAGGGCAGCTTTGGTGCAGCTTCCGGATTCTTAGGATGCATGCATCATTTAAATAGCATACCTCCAAAGAGACCTGAAGCAGCTTTATTTTGGCAGTCTGTAACAGGCCTAAGATTCTATAATTCTAAGTCAGACTGGCTTTTCTAAGAGGGTAATTTATCTTAACAGACATATGCTTACTGTTTAGTTTCTTTTGGCACCTTTGAGAATAGCCTGTGAAAGATGTTGTAGCATAAGTGTTGCAGACTTGGTATGAGGAAGTAGACCAAGTCTATGAAAGCTTATGCTATAACCTCTTTTATACAGCTGCCTCAAAGGTCCTACAAGATCCTTTTGCATAGTGATATTCCAGACTAAAACAGTTTGTTTCTGAACATTCAGTTTCTTGTTATAAAGAAACACACACTAATCTATACCCCCCCAAAGTTTCCCCTGTGGCTATGGGGAATATCAGATTGGCTAGATGTTGTTGAATTACATCTTCCATCATAACTCATTATTAGCTATACTCACTAGGATAGATGGGAATTCTCGTCTAACAGCATCTAGAACGTAGACTACTGTTCAGGGCTTCTTTCCTTTCTTTCTTGAATAGAACATTGTTTGTTGCAACTGCAACAAAACATAGAATGTCTTGGTGTCTCTTAAAATCAAAGGCTGCATCTGAATTGATCATTCTAATTGATACTGTACAGTATAAAGATTTTTTTAAATAAAAAACTTCAGAGATTAAAAGTGATACATTAGTATTTGAGTGTACTGTTAGACTGAGGATTGCACTAATGATCTTAGAAGTTAGAGGAGGTATTGAATTGAAAAAATTGACAAATGTGTAAGTTTTTAATGCTTGGAATTGTGAGCAGGCTAAAATAGCATAGGTCTAGGGGTGGGGGTGGGGGGGAATCACAGTTCACTAAAACCAAAACAGAAGAAGAACAATATTGATATCCTCTAGTTGCATTCTAGTGCTCAAAGACACTGCAAAGTATACCATCTATTGATCAATTTTAACATGACAGCTGTTATACATTGGCTTCTGAAATCCCTGTAGTTTGTAGGAAATAATCAGTGACATTATCTTTCCTTCTTTGCATGGAACTCTGTGTAAATGGAAAGGGAACAGCAGGCTCCTTCTTCTAGACCCGCAAAGCTTAAGTAACTTTCACTGGGTGAAATGAAGAAGAGAATGGGGACAGAGGAGGTATTCCCATGCCTTCTGTTTGATTTTCTGACATACTGTGATACACAGGCACCTGAGGGAATAGTCAGAGGGGACCAGTTTTCTTGGACCTTATGATGATTCATGTGTATGGAACAGTTGTGATACAGTGATGCATATATTCATTTAAAATACTTCCATTCTATTTTAGAGTTCCCAAAGGTTCTCAAACCAGATTACAAATAACAGTGATGTGCAGAACCAGGGGCAGAAATAACACATTAGTCATACAAAACAGTTATTATTAAAGCATTATTTCGTGTGTGTTTTTTAATTCCCACCTGGTAGGCAGAGCTGAGGACTCCTTACACAGCTGTATCATCTTCACACCCGGATGGAAGCAAGTCTTCCATTGCTGGCAGTTCCAAAGGGGTGCACCTATTGGGGTTAACATCTGCTTTGAATGGACCCAAAATCCTGAACTAAAGCAGATCAGTTCAGACAGGGTCTTTCCCTCTTTTTTACTTTCTTCACAAGTGAAGGATCTTTTTCTAAAGTGTTCCAAAGTGCAATAGGCTTTAAACCAAAGGTAAAGTATGTCTGGCTCATAGAGGCCCAATAGGAAGTGATCCACAGCTCAAAGCCCTGAAAGTAGATCCAAGGTAGGTTTCTTCTCTCTGTGTGTGTTCTTTGCATCCCATATGAGCAAAGTGAACAAATAGGGCCGTTTCTCCATACCTAAATGTGATTTGGGCAGGGGAGTGAAAGAGATAAGGGACTGATGATGGAAGGTGGGTGGAACATAGGTAGCAGATGGCCTCTGACCCTATGCATGTATGTGTTCAGGTCTACATAACCTGAATATGCAGCACCAGAGACTGCTCCAAGGAAATACTGGCTCCAACATAAAAAGACTTCCTCATTCCTACCAAAAGGGTTCTCTATGGCATTGTTTCTCAAACTATGGTCCTCCACATGTTGGGGACTTCAGCTCCCACAATTCCAGAGTTTGACCATAGTGGTTGAAACTTCTGGGAATTGAAATTGAAAACATATGGAAGACCAGAAATTGGTAACTCTGTAGAAATTCTGCAGAAGACCAACAGCTGAATTTTTGTGGCTGCTGATGTCAAAGAGACTGTAAATCTCGCCTCTAGCTGCTTTGCACATCCAGGAAAGCAAGCTTCACTTAGTTTCAAAGTTATAAAAAATTTAGGCCAACATGCTCTTCTATTTAGTCCCCTGGAGCCTCCACAGCAACCACAGTTTGTCAAAGGTGTGTGAGGGGGGGGGGGGGGGGGGGTAGGGGGGGTTGAAAATGGATTTGCTATAGTCTCCAGAATCTTTATGGTTGCCAACATTACCTTGGATGCAGGAAGTTCATAAATGCTAAGTTTATACCTGGTCTGGGGGTAAAGAAGGAGGTAACGCTCAAATTCTTCTCTAGCTTGGATTTTAATTAAAACTAGAGAGGAACGCAGGAACTTGAAAAGTTAAATTGAAGTTGGCTTTTATTTGCCTGAGTTTTGAGAAATGTTTCTGTGCCTTAGGAACAGCCAACATGGACATTTAGTGTAGTGAAGTGAACAGTACTGCAATTCTTATATGTGAACTTATATGTGGTAGACTTTGTTGCTGTTCGCAGAGAATGGGAGACTTATTACATAAAAGTATTCCACAAAATTCAATCAAGTCAACCCAAAAAGCTTGCTTAAACCTACTTAAACTGTACATGAACCAGTAGAAGCTATTGTGTCATTTAATGTATGCTTCTTGCCCTTACTGTAATACAGTTTCTTTTATTTCATCACACTCATGCTTCATTAAATAAACTTGCTACATTAGAGTGGAAAGGAACTGAAACCTAAACCTATCATTATTATTGCAGGAATCAATCCAAATGTTAAGACTACTACTTGAATTTTATACAATTCAATTCAAGCATGCCCTTCAGCACAGTGCCACATATGATACAAGTGTCCAAATATTTATATTGATAGTAATGGATGCACATTTGATGAGATGATTTTCCAGATTTTACACAGATGTATCTACAATCTCTTCCTCCATATTCTTCCTTCTGTTGCTATGGATGAAATGTGTACAGTGTGCACCTATTCTCTTCTGAGGTTTGCTTCAGGACCCCCCATGGATACCAAAATCAAGTCTCATTAAATACCATGTCCAGTAAAATTATATAAAATGGCAAAATCAAGGTTTACTTTTCTTTGGAATTAATACATTTTAAAAAATATTTTGAAGCCATAGATGGTTGAATTCATTGATTAAAAAATGTGGATACAGAGGGCCAACTATATATCCAAAAATAAATTTATCAACAATAAGTTAACATTATGGAACTATACAACTACTTGTGGGTTACATACTGATATTGTTCCAAACAAGCTAGGAATTGTAAACGAAGAGCAAACCCTAGTATGCAATTCTAGCATACAAGGGACAGAAACACCTGGATCTAATCTGTACTGCAGAAATTATACAGTTTGGCACCACTTTAAATGTCATGGCTCAATGCTATGGAATTTTCAGATGTGTAGTTTTGTGAGTTATTTAGCCTTCTATGTCAGATAGCTCTGATGCTACAACAAACTTCAAATCCTAGGATTCCACAAGGTGGAGCCATGACAGTTAAAGTAGTGCCAAACTGCATTATTTCTGCAGTGCAGATTAGACTTTGATTTTGAAGTTACACTATGGCTAGTATCCAACACT
This sequence comes from Sceloporus undulatus, assembly GCF_019175285.1. Classification (NCBI taxonomy): domain Eukaryota; kingdom Metazoa; phylum Chordata; class Lepidosauria; order Squamata; family Phrynosomatidae; genus Sceloporus; species Sceloporus undulatus. Next base: position 113,496,822 of record NC_056523.1, on the reverse strand, counting down.
GTCACTTTGTCAGTGGAAGCAGCTCCTGTGAATGTCCATGGGAAGGGCCAGTCCATCTCTTTCCTGCAGCTCTCCCATGTACCTTAAAATCCCTAAACCAGAGAAGGCTTCATGGGAAGGGGGCAAAATGACAACACTCCCACAAGCATCCTACTAGATTTGGTACTAAATGTTCAGTTTTTGCTGAGCTCAATGTTTCTGCCTGGTAGGATGAGATAAGTGTAAATAATCTGGTTGTGAGCATGAGCACACAGTTGGTGAGACATAAGTTAGGCATCGCCAGAATTCTGGTTTACTGTTACATGTTTTGAAAAATTGCCAATTTTGACTGTATTTGGCTCCTGAAGAAAAAAATTGACTTTGATCTTTTTGAGAAAATTTTCATGGGAATTTAACTCACTATGATACCTCCATGCTAGCAGTACTCACTCACTTACTCTTCCTCCCTCTCTTACACACACATATCCCACCCACCCACACACACAGAGAGAGAGGGGGGGGGAAGATTGCAAAAGTGTGTGCAAGGAGGTATCACAGGTCCAAAACACACTGCAGAAATAATCCAGTTTGAGACCACTTTAGCTGCCCTGGCTCAGTGCTAGAGAATCCTGGGAATTGCAATTTATTGTGGCACTAGAGCTCTCTGACAGAGAATGCTAAATGTCTGACACTGGAGTTTATCAGAGAAGGGGAATTGGAAGTATAATCCGATGGCAATCTGAATGCAATCATGGGGTTTAACGTTATTGCGTGATAACCCACTACACACAAATTCAGGCAATGGGAAGTCAGTCCAAACGCAATCATGTGGTTTCATGTTATTGCGTGATAGACTGCCACACGCAAATTCGGGCAATGGCATGCTATTTTCAGCCAATGGGGAGCCAGTTCGAATGCAATGCGTATTCACATAATTGTGCAAAACTAGTGACTTTAAGTGAATGCGTTTTGGCCCCACTTTCTTTTCATTCAAATTTAAGAGAAATTCCTCCTGTTTGATAAACTTCCTAACTACAGTTCCCAGAATTCCCTAGCATTGGACCTAAGTCTACCACACACTACAGTTCACTTAATCTCCATTGTGGCTCTGTATTTTTTGGCTTCTTCGTGCAAACTAAAATCTCTAAAGGGTACGCTTGCTTCTGCACTTCATCGGGATATAAACTTTATGCTATACATCTCCTCCTTCCTTCAAAATCAGAGCACCATTCTTTCCCTCCCAGTACATTTTACACAACTGCACTGATAAACAATATCTCCCAATATTATAGCAGTTTGGCATGAGACATGAGGGAGTGGGAGGTCACCATTTCCTTCTTTTGCAGGGCACTCATCTTCATCTTAGGAATTCCTGTGGTTTGCACAGGTTTCAGGTTGAGGAACCAATCAGGGCACATGGCAGGAGAAGTGACAGGACATTCCCAGGCAAAAAAGAAGGCATACTTTCCCCTCTGCTCCATCTGAGAGATATTTAAACAACTGCTCCACCACTCCCCCCATCAGTCTTGTTCTACTGCCTTCCTACCAACTCAACCTATAATGTCCTTGGATCATCATTTACATTTGTATTCTGTGTTGATATACTGTTACAACTTTGGTAGTGTAGTCTGAGGACTGGACTGGATCCAGGTTCTGGGGCAGGGAATAGGACTGGGGTGTCCTGTAGGTCCTCCCCTTTATGATGGTTGCTTTACAGTACTTTGGGGTGAGACAGTAAAGCCTAGACAAAGGGGGCAGAAAGACACACCACCACCAAGTGACAAAGCAACACACAATGGCTTCACACTTGTCACTCCAACTGTATCCTCTACGCAGCTGGGCCAGAGATGGAAGTATTTTAATAAAAGTTGGGCTATTCAATTTGGTATCCAGAGCTCATGCCAATCCAATACTATACACCTGTCAAATCAAGTTGGGACCTTTTTGTTCCCAAGAGAATTTGTGTTGCATGATGTGTATCTGGCTCTCCTCCCACCATATTGTTCTAGCAGAACAGAAAATTCATATGCACTTTTCTCTTTTTAAATGACCAATTCTGCTCTCCAGAAGCGCATTATACTCCTTTGTGAACACAGTTCAAAGTCATCCATCTTTTTAGATCCATTCTTTTCAGCACACTTAATCAAATCTATTATAATAGGTACAGATGCAAGAAGAAGAAAACAATCCAAATCCACAAATATTAGTATAGTTTTCAGAGTGTTGTGCCAGTCTGTTTTAACATTAAAAGGGAAAGGGGAAGAATCTGGAGGCACATTTAAGACAGATTTATTTTAGCATGAGCCTCAGTGCATCTCAAGAAACACTGTTACAGAAAATCAGAGAGAAGAAAAATTAAATGAATTTTGGCCTGACCATACCTTAAACAAAATCAAACAGGAATTGTCATCAAATGTGTCAGCTTGAATTTGTTGTTGAGCTTCATACCTTGCCATCAAGAAGAGCTTGTTTATCCTATTATCCCTCCTCTAACCTGAATGTAAGGAATCTCAAATTGGAGCTGCCAAAAATATTGCTGTTAGACAAATATATTTTTTCCACTGGGATAAATTTAAAAATTGAAAGACATCCAGAAAACAATCAGCATGTTATCAAACACTGTTTTGGGATCTCAGCTCCACTGCATCCATATGAAACTGTCAAAATAAATATTGTGAGGTCTTAAAGATGCTTCATTTCAGCAAATTGTTTGGTTCACTCATAAATGGAACATTCCCATGACCCTTGTAAATCCAGCCCAGGAGTTTGAATTAATTCAGTGATTAATTGCTATCAACCTTTATTGTGTCTCCCTTTTATGTGGGCAGTGGAGACCTAGCAAAGGCCCCATCCTAAATAAGTTTTAGGAAATTGCTGACTATATTCTGAGTCATCACGTCCTTTAGGCAAATAGAGCCTGCTGTGCTGCTGTAAAACCTACACACAATACAGAACATATTTACAGCTGGCTTTAAAAAAGAAAAAGAAACCTAGAGTTTGGTGAGATACCTAAAATCACAAAGCCTGTGGTTTTTTGTCACCAGGTTTTCACATTTCTCATTTATAGCATAGATTATCATAGCTGGATAAAGGTTCACACTTTTACCCCTTCCACAAATTACAGAGTACTTTGCTATCTTTCTCCCAGTGCTGAGTAAGAGATCGTGACTTCAAAGTAGCCATTCACCATGGAAGATGTTAAAACATGTAATTTCAATGTACAGCTGATACTAGGGAGAGAAAAGTCTGGGAAGAATAGATGCTGTAACTCTTAGTGCTGTTTGCTGGCCTTTTCTGATGCAATTAATCCCTTTCTCACAAGAAGAGAGGAGATATTTAGGTGAGCAAATTGGACTGCAGCTCACAATTAGGATGAACCTATTTTACACCCCCAGGTAAAGTTTAAGAATTACAAAGGGAACCAACAAACACCTTCCTCATCAATTCATGAAGCTGACAAAACCAAAACATAATTGCTCTCTGAGAAAGCAGTATGCAGCATGCGTGCGCTCTCCTAAGCATCCACAATGATTGTTAAGAGTCTCCAGGTGGGAGAGGATAGATGGAAACCTGCATCATGAAGCAAGCTTTGTGCTGCTAGTGGAGTCTGGAAAACGCTGATGCATTAAGATTCATAGAATATAATCAGGCCAAAGAAACATCATTTATTTTGTCCTTTGGAAACTTTCAGGTGCTGGCCATTTTATACAGTCAACGTGGAGTAAAAGTTTAAAGTCAAGTTTCCAAGAAAGTGTGGCAAATATGGAAGGGGTCATATGTAGATGTAAAATGTAAGAAACTTCAGATGTAAGAACTTGAGAGACAGTGTGGTACAGGCGTTTACATGTTGAGTAGTATGAGTGTTGAACCACTCCAGGAGATCAGAGTTCAAATTCCCACATAGTCATGGAACCTTACTGGGTGACCTTGGGCGAATTACCCAAATTCCTGAGGCATTTTAAGCTCATTTTGGTGCTGCAGCTTTCCATGTGAGTACAAGGCAAAAAACACTTCCTGACACTGACCCAGCTGTCCATCCTATTCTGTACCTTAAACAATTCAGTCCTTATCAAACTGTCCACAGGGACAGAAATCAAACTGTTTTGCTTCTTCTGTGTTCAGAATTTTTATACTTAAATCCATTCTCTCTCAGATACAAAGAAATCTGTACATTTTGGCCAATTCTTTGAAACTAAACTGAAATAAAATTCTTCCACATCAACCCCAGCCAAATTCAGTAGGTACAGCTATTCCTAGCATGAAGAGAGAAGTATGTTGTAGCCACCTGCCATATGATGAAAAGACTCTTAGGGAAAAAATAAATAAATGAAATTCTCATCTTGTACTAAATTGGCTGAATACAAAGGGATTTAAATCTATACTTTTAAGTGCTAAATACTCAAAGACAAGGGCCTGTATGGCAAAATCGATCCATTTTGTCTTCCAGATTTGAGATATATATATTCAGTTTTTCCCACCTTAAACATAAAAATATAAGATTTTGTTTAATTTGTATCAAAGCAAAATGAAATCACAGAGTTGGAAAAGACCACAAGGGCCACCCATTCTAACCCCCTGCCATGCAAGAACACACAAGCACTTCTGGCATATAATCATCTGGCCTCTGTTTAAAAACTTTTGAAAGAAGAGACTCCACCACACCTCAAGACAGCATATTCCACTGTCAAACAGCTCTTACCATCAGGCACATCTTCCTAATGTTGAGGTGGAATCTCTTTTCCTGTACTTTGAATCCATTCCTTCTTGTTTGAGGGGCTTGACAGACTGCCAACTACATGCCGTGGCCCCTATCTCTGCTTTCTGTGACGTAAAAAGGAACTGCAAAAAGTGGTTCCTTTTTGTGCCCTAAAAAGGGCATCACAGCCACTGGCGTGTGGCTTTTCTGTCCTCGTTTGGCGTGTGTCATGCATATGAAGCGCCACAGGAGCGCTGTGATGCCACATGACGTATGGTGCAGCACACAGCATCACACTGGCTTAGGGGTGGAGTCAGGGTGTGCATTGTATGGACACCACACCCTGGCTCCGTCCCCAGGCCGGCCTTACAGGTCAGTCTATACAGCCCTTAGACTCTGGAGCAGCAGAAAATAAGCTTGCTACCTCCTCAATAAGACATCCCTTCAAATATTTAAACATGGTTATCATATTACCTCCCAACCTCTTCTCCAGGCTAAAAATATCCAGTATCCTGAAGCTGTTCTTCATAGCTTTTTGAATTGTGGTGCCCAGAACTGAACACAGTATTCCAGGTGAGGCCTGACCAAAGCAGAACAGAGTGGTATTTTTATTTCCCTCAGTCTAGATACTATACTTCTATTGATGGAGCCTAGAATCATATTGGTTTTCTTAGCTGCTACACCACACTGCTGACTCATGTTCAGCACAGTGCATGGAAATCCTACTAATCCACACCCTGAAAAGGGGAGCAGTAAGTTTATCATGACAAAGGTATGTCCAGATGAAAAGCAGCAGAGTACAGTACTCCAGCAGAGACCCATACACACAGTACATGGGCAAGTATCTTATTTTAGGCCCTTTATATACATAGTATAGCCTCTAGGGCCCAGCCCCCAAGGTCCATATTACATATCCAGCCCTGCTAAGATCCACACAGCAGTCATGGGTGTCTGCAAGTGAAATATTGGCTGATAAAGATTTCAGAAGGTAATGGAATGTCTATTCATATGGATTTTCCCATGGTCCATACGCTAAGCCAGATGCATGATTTCATAGCCGGTGAATGATTTAGCTTCAAATGATGCATGCATGGAGGAAGCTATATTCAAACCACTGATCTTTGTAGTGCAGTACCTGACAGAGGGTTCTACAAGCTTTTAGGCAAAGATATTTGTTAAGGACTGAGCCAGTCTCCCAGCTATCTTTGGAAAAGCCAACAAGGATGGAGGAACTTCCTGACAAGAGCTGTTCAACAGTGGAACACACTCCCTTGGTGTGTGGTGGAGTTTCCTTCTTTGAAGGTTTTTAAATACAGGCTGTATGCTATCCGTCAGGGGTTCTTTGATGCTGTCTTCCTGTATGGCAGCAGGGTTGGACTGGATGGCCCCTGTGGTCTCTTCCATCTCTATGATTCTATGAACAAGGATTTACAATGCCCTGCAACTATCGGGGAGGGGGGAGAGGTATTGCCATTTTCAGTGCCAGGTTGTGTCCATTTATCCTGTTGCATAAAACTATTCATTTCAATATTTTTGAACATACAATGTACAGTATGGGACAAAAGTAGTGGTTCTTGAATAAACAAACAAAAATCAAAGGAAGACTGGAAAGAGAAACAGGTGAACTGGGGTATATTCACAGATTTCAATCCATTAATAGAAATATGAACTGAGATAATGGTTTCATGGCAAACTACAAATACTAACATTGTAGTCCTTGCATCGGCACATATAAACTGAGAGAATTTCCTCAGAAAACATTTTGATAACCAGGAACTTCTCTTCTACCCTTGGCTCAAGCATCCTCAAACCTCTGAGATCAAGGGTACTAAAAGAACTGGCAAATGTCATATTGGAGCCATTGGCAATCATATTTGAAAACTCCTGGAAAACAGGAGAAATCCCAGCAGACTGGAGGAGGGCAAAGAGTGTCAATTCATCATTGGTACTATGATCTAAAAGAAACCAGCGATCAAATCTCTCTCATGTTTGACATATGCAGGCATTCAAGTTAGGCACATTTTTAAGAGAGACACACTGCAATGGGCTTACTTAAGCAGCAGCTTCTTCCAATTAATAATTGGGCAGCGTCACAATTAAGCTCCTGAAACAGCATGCAACCACTCTCCTTTATGAATTCACAACTTATATCATGACTGTACACCACAGAACATCCTTTCCTACCATAAGGCAGAGTAAGTTAGTTGCCTCAGGGAATGCATTCTGGCTGCTACAAAAGAACATCAAGGTATTAGTTAATTAAGCCAACATTCAGGGATGCACTTCTGCATCTAATGCTACTGGAAATGGGATTTACATTCCTTCTCACTGTACTGCACAAATGGTACCAAAAACATGAGAGGGTTTCCTAGCTCTCTAAAGCAGGTTTTAGAATTCATAACTGAGCTGCAGAAGAAGAGTGACTGTCATTTCTGGCAGAAGTTACAGGAGTACTCACTGGATCCTGGCCATAATCTTTTATTAGTGTTTTTAATCCAAGGATGGAGACAAGCAATTATCAAAATTTCTGTTTTATATTCCAGAATAATTTGTCTGGCCCTTGGTTCTATCCACCTCGATGTTGGAGAGGGGCACCATTTGTTGCTGTGCTCTGCCTCAAATAGCAAAATATATCCTGAATCCTTTCCACAATAAAGGATAAAAACTGAGTTGTTTTTCCTTCCGCTTCCCTCAAATCAATTGTAGTTTTGAATAGCCACTCACCTTAGCACATGAGTTGATCCATTTATAGTGGTAGTGGAACAGGGGACAGTTTGTCCTAAAATGGAAGGCCTTCTGTATCGTTCATCACCACAGCACAGGATGATGAGGAAGGCACGTCTGAAAGACTTGTTCAAGAATGCATAAAGGAAAGGATTCAGTCCTGAATTGATGTATCCCAGCCACAAAAAAGCAATCCACAATTGGCCAGGAACTGCATAATCTATGAAAGGGTCTATTACGTTTGTGATAAAGAATGGTGCCCAACATAAGCAGAAACACCCCATGATAATACAGAGGGTCTTGGCTGCCTTAGTTTCAGTCTTCATCCGATGTGTGCTGTGCTGATCGGGGTGGTGTGGCCTCCCATCTGTTGGTGCCCCTGCACGCTGTAGAATTTGTATCTGGTGAGCATGTTCCTTGGCCGTAACATATATCCGATAGTAGGCTAGCACCATGAGCAAAAATGGAATGTAGAAGGCCACCACTGAGCAGGTGATGGCATAGGGCTTGTTGACCATAAATATGCAGTAAGTTGAGTTGGACACATTGTTGAACTGCCTTTTCTCTATCTGAGGAGATGAATAAAACAAAGCAAAGAAAGATAGGGACATATTACAGTTTATCTGATACTTAGGAGTTTATCATACCACCTCTGTTCTTACTGCAATTGCATTAATGAAGGGAAGTGCATACACACTGGATTGGAAGAACTCCCTACTGAATATTCATTAGTGCCACCTAGCTGTTGCTGGACTCTCATGCTCTCTTTTGCCCTCATCCTTAACCTCACCTCCCTGCCCTATGCCCTACACAGAGTGTCTTTCCTTTGTGTATGTATATGTGCTTTCTTTGTGTGTTTGTTTTAAACAAATTTCTGAGGTTATACAATTGTAGTAGAATAAAAAGAAAAAGAAAAGAAAGCAGGGAAAAAGGGTGATCTGGTAAAGTTAAGGGGATGGGGATGGGGAGAGGAGGAGAAACTGACACTATGTCACTGCACAATCTTAGAACTGCCATGTGAGTAACTTATCACACTTGAAGACTAATGCTATAGCAGTGCTATTAGGAGCTTTTTGATTGATTTTTCTGTCAATGGCAAGGTGCAGGCTTCAAGGACAAGGCAGCAAGGAAAGGCATCATGCAATAGGTATCACCAAAGCTGCTATTATCCAACTTGTATGGTAGTTTAAGTACTTTATCACACATGGTTTTTAAAATGTCATAAAAGTTGGATAACAGCACCTTTGGTGACTCTCTCTCTCTTTCTCATTCTCTCTCTCAACTCCAATCCAGTGTTTGTGATTCCATTTCTATTGTCTCTCTTGAATGTTTTCTGTCAATTTCTATTATCTTTCTTTGAAATTCTCTCCGTGTTCATCATTTGTTGTACTGCTGAAAAAGAAATTTGTTTTGTTCTCAGATATTTAAATATTGGGACCAATAAAAATTAATCGCTCTATCGGATGCATAATGTAGAAATGTTTAGTTGTTCCTGGTTCATTATCCCAAGTGCAGATAATTGGGGAGGGGTTGTTTAGTGAGGCAGTGGGAGAAACAGAACATGGAGCTGCAGAAAATAGGACCCAGGGCAGTGGATTCAAGCTACAGGAAAAGAGATTCAGTCTAAACATTAAGAAGAACTTCCTGACAGTAAGGGCTCTTCGACAGTTGAACATGCTGCCTCAGAGAGCCTCCTTCTTTGGAAGTTTTGAAATGGAGGTTGGATGGCCATCTTTGGGAGTGGGGGTGCTTTAACTGTCTTTTCCAGCATAGAAGAGAGTTGGACTGGATGGCCTTTGTGGTCTCTTCCAACTCTATGATTCTATGAAAGCAGGAAAGTTATCCATTGATAGACTGCCAAAGAAAATGAGATTTCATGAATGGAATATTACATAAATGTAATATTTACCCTACTATAATGGTTGTCATTGACTGACTGTGTAAAACTTTCCTCTGCCTGCCCATGGTTCCCTCACTAACACTGACTGTGACAAGCAGAGTCATTTTAAAACACCACCAGCATCATCCAGTTGACAGTTGTAGTAGCTGCATGGCTGTAAATCTAATGGGGCATGAATAGAAAGCAACATTTGCAAAGAATCTGATCTGAGACTCTTAGAAGAGTTATCACTGTTCCTCATGCTCTGTGGATAGCAAACTCATTAGTGGGTAAAAAGGATCAATTTAAAGAACTGGCAGTGCATAGAAGTGAAAACAAAATTCCATTGGAAAAAAATGAATTCAGTGGAAGGATAGAAATCAAGAGAAGCAGAAATTTAAGAACACATTAGCTAAACTATTCTGGTAGGCAATCCAGATGCCTCTGTGCTTTGTGAAGCACTCAGTATCTCTGACAGATCACAGCAGATGTTCAGTCTGAGTATGTAAGGATTCATGTCACCTCTAAGGATTATGAATTTTGTTTAACCTAGAACTCAGCACTGTTTTCACCATTCACTTCATTATTTTAAACTCATTTTCCTTACTACAGAATGCAAAATTATAGGACACACATCCTGCTAAAATGCTTCTGGAGTGAAAGACAAATTAATTTTAAGAATACAATGAAGCATTTTAATTCTATCAAGATTTATCAAGATTTCCTCAGATGGCTGGATTCTGATGACTGGTGTTCTTGAAATCATAGGTCACATATTTAGTTCTGTGGGTGCTGCTTTGTAACAAAAGGAATATTTTGTCAGGACCATGGTGAGAGGCAGACTAGGTCAGGTGGAGACATGTGTGGGCCATTTAATAGATTTAAGCTCTATATCTGCAGATGTTTATAAGAGGTGAAAATCCTCACCATTGTGCAGATTCTCTACTAGCAGATACAATTGGGGGGATCTGAAAACTTTGGCAATTGTAATTTAAAGACATCAGCTTCAGAGAGGATAGTCTGGAAAATCAAAGTTAAAAAGTAAATCTGCACATTCTGAAACAAATAATAGGCCAACTTATTTGGTGTGCAATCAGCTCTGTCTTAATAATAATAATAATAATAATAATAATACTTTTTATTTATATTTCCTGCCTCCTCTGCGGATCGAGGCGGGATTACATCAAAATGAACTCTCAATAAAATTTCATCAGTTTTTTGAAGAACCGTGAATGCTGGAATAGACATTTTAATTTTGCTTTCACAGTATTAAAGGTAAAAGTTTCCCCTTGGACAAGGTTGTCAAATTGTATCCAACTGCAGGGGGTGGTGCTCATCTCCATTACTAAGCTGAAGGGCCAGTGTTGTCAAAGATGACTTTGTGATGGCCAGCATGTGGCCAGTATGACTGCACAGAATGCTGTTACCTTCCCACTAAAGTGGTACCCATTTATCTACTTGTACTTTTTTACTGACAAACCTCCCACCTTCCACTTTGTAGTGAGTCAGTTGTGTAGCTGGGGTTGGTGAAGCCTGGCACAGGGGGAGACAAGGGGGGCAGATTGCCACCCCCCAGCAGCCACTGCCACTTGAGGGGTCAGTTTTGGAACCATTTGGAACCAAATGGAAGGGACTGTCCCCCCAGCCACCAGCGTCGCTACATGGGGGCAGTGCAGTGACCCCAGGAGGTCTGTTTGGGCTCCAGCATGGCTGCTGGGCAAGAAAGAAAGGGATGCAATGTCCTTTCTCACTTGCCCAGCAGTCATGCCAGTCTCGCCAAGTGTACCACCGCACTGGGTGACACCGCCCCTTGGGGTGTCGCCCGGTGTGGTCCACACCACCACCATCACGTAGTGATGACACTGCAATGAGTATCACCTCTACTTCCCTCTCCCAAATTCATGTACATTTCATTTGAATCTTGGGCGCTTTACAGAGTACCCAAAAAGGGCGCTCTGCTGGTGCCCGTGTTTGCTGCACGAGGGAGCCACAGTGGACAAACCGCGTGGCTCCCCCGCACAGCAAAAAGAACCTGCAAAAAGCGGATTCTTCTTGTGGAGCAGTTCTGATGCCACAAGGTGCCAATGGCGCACTTGCGGCGTCACAGCCACGCCATGCCGTGTGGACGCTATGCGTCCGTCACGTCAAAATGGCGGTGCACACATGTATAGGGCGCCACCATTTTAACGTCCCCAGTACGTACTAGGGGTGAGGTCTGATTGGACGCTGCGTCCTCGGCCAACCCCTAGTACGTACTGGGGGCAGAGCCAAGGCCCGTCTGTAATGGGCCTCTGACACTTTATTGCAAGCACAGACAAATTAGTGCTGTGCAAAAGTTCCCAAATGTTTTTTTTAATGGCTCAAGTGAATTGTGTAGTCCAGGGCAAGCAACTATAGCTGACCTTTGTTTTTGGACTAAAACTCATACCATCTCTTATCCACTGGTAAAATTAGAGCTCATAGAAATTGCAGGTAGAAAACTTCTGTGCTGCCATGTTTGGCCACTCATGATACAGTATGTGACGTATTAGCCCAGAGTTTACAATTCAGAAAAGTTCCCAGGCAAAACAGGTCAGGAGAAGAAAAAGGCAGTGCTTGAACTTGTTTAGCCAGGGTCCCAGAAGCTCTCTCAGCCACATGAGTTGAAGAACAGGTAGACTTTACTTTATCTGCAAGCCCCCTCCCTTTTCCTGTGTGACTGGAAAGTTTCCTATGTAACTGTGCAAGCATCTCCACATATACTTAGAGGCTGAGAGAGATGACACAGATTATAAAAAGTGCCTAAGTGTCAGGTCTTTCAGGAAACCTCTTTTGAGCCTCAACACACAGAAGTTACATGATGGATACCAAATAGATTTGCTCAATTTGTTCTGCAATTCCTTGTTCTGAACAAGGCTATTAATGTGAACACCCTCTGTGTTTAGAGACCCAGCCCCTACATATTAGAGAGACACATCAGTTAGAGTAGACTTGTATCCATCATTTGAAAATCAGGTCTCAAAGGGCGGAACAAAATCAGGGATAGACAACAATTCCAAATCTGGACATGGTCCTTACCAGATATGGGACAGAAACATCTGCCTCCGCAGACTCCACACAATCTGTCATTTTGATAAAACAAAATTGCTGACACATGCACACATACCCTGCAACCTTGAGGATCTGTGGAGGACAGTTTTTCCACATTTTGATGGCCCTTGGGCTTGTTTTAGGCCTTGGCGAGAGCTTTTCTTCAAGTTGGAAATTGAAATCATTTTTTTGTTTAGAAAAAAGCACCCCACAGCCCAAACCAGCTCATCCTGCCCCCACAAATGTTGAAACTGTCCTCAATGGCCTTTTCAAAGTGGGGAGGGTTTTACTGCATTGTTTTTTAAAAAAATGTAACCCTTGTCTAAGACAATGGTACCCAACCTGTGCTACGAGGAGCCCTTAGGGCTCCACATGCACTTCCACCTAACCCTCCACCCTGTAACACTTCTCCTAAACACCATTAATTTGTAAAATATAGGGTAGACCTCTTAAGGGCTTCGTCATAGAAATTAATTCTAAAAAGGGCTCTCTGAGCCAAAAAGTTTGGGAACCCTTGGTCTAGGGTCAGGGGAGTGGGTAGTGGCACATGATCCTCAGGCCACACTTTGCCCACCCCTCAACTATATGCAGCATCGTAACAAACCAAAGCACCAGGGCAATTATAATGGGTAGGAGGCATGAAGAAAGAAGAGATGTTTAACAAATCAACTGACTTTTGTTTTCTGTGGCAACTGCCCCACAATATTTTTTTCTTCTGAGAACCCCAGAAAAATGTTTATCTTGGCAAATATACACCTTGAATGCCACATTTGCAGGATGATTGGATAAATGATTCAGAGGAAGCTGCAGAAGAAAACTGATGGGCCAGAGAAAGGCTAAGTGCTCCCTGCCTTCATCAGCTCAAAACCCAAATTGCCTTCTGTTATAGCAGTATTTTGATAACAAACATGGCCATGGGAGCTTTGTTCAAATAGATTTCATACATTCTGTTATGTTCTGAGTAACTCTGAATGAAGTGAAAAATCACCAATGGCTTGGTAATGACTCACTGCAAGGAATGAGATTCAATGTATTTTTTTACAGACCCTTGCATCTTTAGGAGTCTATCAATAGTTTTCAACTGTTCTTAAATTGACAGTGATGATTTTTTCACAGAGTCATAAGGGGTTTCTTTTTTATTATTTTTTTTTGAAAAATCTTTATTGTTAAAATTAACCACAAACATACATATACATTTATACATACCAATCATACAATCATTTTACCACCATTTTAAATTATGAGTATTAAGAAAGTTAAGAAAAGTCTTCTTCCTTTCTTTCATTACTGTCCTTGCTTACATACATTCCATCCACTTTAAATCTTCCCAAATTCTTTCTTACATTTACTCCCTCTCTCCTCCTTCTTCATCTCAACTTTTCTATCCCCCTACTTACACTTACTACAACAATTTATTCTCCACTCTTCTCCTTCTCCACTTTACTCTATTTTATCTTCTATTTCAAAAACCTATCATCCCATTCATACCAACTTCCTTCCTGCCAATCTACTATCTATTGTTGTACCTACTTGTCTTTTTTACATCTACTTCTTTTTCGTAGTGGATCCAACTACTCATATTTCTTTCAACTTATTTAGATCCTTATTGATCTCAGTCTTGCTTTTCTTCATTCCAAGTTTAATACTGCTATTTTACCCCATCTCTGTTTTAAGAACTTGATAACCTCTCCCCACTCTTCTGTCACTTGCTTCTTAGATCTATCTCTCATAGCTTGCATAAGTCTATCCATCTCTATTCCTTCGTGCAATTTCCATTAGCCAATCATCAACTGTTGGACAAGTTTCATTTTTCCATTTTTGTGCAAAGCAGATTCTTGCTAATGTCACCATATAATATATAATTTTCTCCTCTTCCCCTTTTATATCCTCCTCAAATATTCCTAATAGATAACATTCTGGTTTTAATCTATTTTCTTCTTTAGAATTATATTAATTTGTTCATTTATTATCTTCCAGTAATTCTTTTCCCATTTGCATGTCCACCAACAGTGATAAAAAGTTCCAATTTCTTTTTTACTTTTCCAACACAAATTCTTTTTTGTTTTATAGATCTTTGAAATTTTTTCAGGTTTGAGGTACTATTGCAAAAACATTTTATAAAAGTTTCCTCATAAATTTTGAGAGACTGTGAGCTTGAAATTATTTCTCCAGACCTTTTCCCATTGTGTCATTTGGATGCCATGTCCAAAGTTTTTAGCCCATTTCACCATTTGATCTTTCACCACCTCATCCTCCATTTCAAATTTTAATAATACTTTATATCATTTCCCTATCAATTTATCTTTCTCTTCTGTTAAAGCTTTTTCTATTTCTGATTTTTCCTGATTTAACTCTATTCCATAAATTTTAATATCCTCCAAATATCTCTTATGAATTTGTCTATGGGCAAACCAATTAATATTCCATCCTTCTTCATTTAGCTTTTCTTTTGACTTTACCTCTATCTTATTTCCTATCTTACTTAATATATCTTTGTATGTATACCATTTTCTTCTCTAACCATTTCCTTCCTATAGAAGGCTTCCTGAGGAGAGTCATAAGGGGTTTCACACGGAGGCTTAGCGTTGTTAAATTGCTGACAAAATGCTCCAGAAGCGCAAATGTGTGGTAGCTAGTCACACTTTTGAAATGTCACAGAAGTGCACCCTCTCCTCTTCCATCGACAAAGCATTCACAGAGCAGCCATTTCTTCATAACGGAAGTTGCCATCATTGAAGAAATTACTGCTCTACGAACACTTTGTCGACGGGAGATGGGAGGGTGCATTTCAGTGACATTTCAAAAGTGGGAATAGCTACCACAGCTTCGCACTTCTGGAATGTTTTGCCAGCAATTTAACTATTGTAAGCCTCCGTGTGAAAATCCCCATAGGTCATCTCCAGGAGATCATCTCCACAGTCATCTCTGCAAATGAAAATCCCCATAGGTCATCTCCTGGAGGTTATCTCCACAGTCATTTCTGCAAATGGCAGGAAACAAGAATTAAGCCTAAAGTAATCATCCAGATTACAAGGAGTCATAAACAGAAAAGAAAGAAAGGGGGGAAAAGCTAGTGTCAAATTCACAAATTTGCCTGTAGGGCAAGACAGTCACTAAAGTCAAAATAAACAGTAGATGGTTGATTCATATTTTACAAAGAAGATTAACACATCCATAAACCACCCAGTCTGTACTATGGTATAAAAGGAAACTGTTTTCCTGCTTTATATGACGACATAAATGATGGAGAAGTAGTTGCAAAGACAGTATTTTGGAGCTTCTTTTTAAATTTTGTTTGGTGGGATTTCCCAGACTTTCTAAGAAAAGAGGTACCTTGGCCAATATAAGATGTGTGCATTTTATGCTGATAGAGAATTTGCTTAAGATCAGACAACTGGGATCTACTCACCAAGTCCATTATGCCAATGCTATTCCAGCCTTGCATTATAGGGAGAAAAGAAATAAACATTGGGATTACCCAGCAGCCTCCCAGCATGAGAGCAATGCGCAGGGGAGTCATCTTATTCCTATAAACCAGTGGCTGGCAGCAGATAGCATAGTACCTACAGGGGAAAAGAAAACGAGTCATCATAAATAATGGGAAATATATAGAAGAAAAGCTGTTCCAACCCACACATCAACTGATCTTTAAAAGGCCATTCATAATTGCCTTTTGAGGACACAAAGAACCAAATTGTATGGAAAAACAAGATTGTTTTAGTCTTACAAACAGAGAAATGTTACCAAATACAGCTACCATTTCCTGCCCCTTCAGCAATAACCCTTTCCCTCTGAAGTACATTCTCTGTGATTTTAATAAACACCTGAATGGAAGAAAAATAAATGACATATTTAAACACATTTTCCATGGTTAAAAAAATTAAATGGATGGAAATTGTTATAGTACTTCAAATTGAGAAGAAAGTTTTCACTAATCTGCTTCCAAAGTTCCCTCTAAGCCCTAAAATTGTGGACCTAATTTTGGCTATGATGTTGCACACCATGATGGGGAAAGATCATTTTTGTTGCCCTGCAAGATTCCTCATGCCCCTAAGAGATTGGGGAAATTATTTATTTTGCTCCTAAAAGGCCATCTGGGAGGGGCTATTTGCTATTTAATTTTTGCAAAGTAGCTCAGGAGCTCCTACAACACCTTTTTAAAAGTCCTGTAATTTCCACTCTTAAAAAACAGGAAACAACCAGACCAGAAAATCTGGTCATTTACTGATTTAAAAAAAAGGCCTGTTATTGGTAGGGGGATGTCCCAAAAGGAGGCTAGTAACAATACACCCACCCACAGGTAAAGGGTGCATTTGGTTGTTTGGGGGTAAGGAATTTGGGGGAGATGGGGCAGAGGAGGTAATAATGGGAAAGTGCAGTCATCCAAGTTCCCATAAAGGGCCAATACAGCCCCCAAACCAGGCAATTTCCTACCCTTCTTTTACACAGTCAGATACCCACTAGCATTTCACATATGAAAACCTTGAAACATGTGAATGAGCAACATCAGAGTAGAATAAAAAGGGTGTGGCCAAGTTACAAGCAGGCAAAATGAATTAATTTAATGGGGAGGAACAGCAAAACTACTGTTTTAAGTGGGAAAAATCCTGGAATTCAGGTTCTGAGTTTAGAAGAGTTTGAAAGGGAAAAAAACCCAAATCAATAAATACAATAGTCTTTGTATGCATGCATGCACATAGCATGATTAACAATAAATGTAATATTTTCTAATATATTACTCTAATGTCAAAATGCTTTTATCAGTCCTACTGAAAAGTACAGCTTTCTCTTGAAACCAGTGTATGAACTCTGTGTGTATACTCACTTCCCTTGTCCAAAGTACATGTTATGGCTTCCCCATAACATAATACTCATGTGGTCACCATGACCCAACTGTGGTTTGTCAGCCTAACCTATTTCACAGGATCATTCTTGGAATAAGAATGAGGCAGGAATGAGGCAGGAATATGCAGTATTTAAAGCTCTAGGAAACACACATAATGTAGTTAAGAAAGATATAGTTGAGGAAAAACATGATTGCCCTAAAGAACACTGTTCTGCCAGAAAACAACAACATAAACAGATGAAGTAGACAGTAAAATCTCTCCCAATGATTAGTCCTCTAGAAGTTTCTTTCTTGTGGCACTGTGCAACCTTGGCATACACAAAGAATTAGTAAATAAAAAGGAAAGGGGTGTATAGAAGTTAAGGAAATCTTAATGTTTCTCCCACAATATTAGAGAAATTATTTTAGGGAATTATTTTAAGAAAACTAATTTAGGGAAATTAGAAGTGTGTCTCTGGTTCATGGTCTCTGTGACTCACCCATATGGGGGCATAGCATGCTAACTCACTGAGGATAGTGGGGTTATGCCAGGACCAACGACAGGTCCATCCTACCAAAAGGGACATCAGGTTAGGAACAAGAACCAAGCCTATGATGGGACAGAAAACTAAATGGCTATGAACATGTTGCTGTGCAGCAAAAGTCTGGTAGAGGGATCACAAGTTATGCTGATCAGTTGGCTGAGTTGGCCATTAACTGAGTTGAGTGACCTTTTAGCCCCTTGTGGAAAGGCTTTCCCAGCAAAGGATTATGCAAGTTGGATAGCATTCACCACCCAATGAGAGAGATGCTGAGATGAGATTGCCTATCCTTTTTCATGAGTGGTATAGGTAACAAAAAGGCAAGGAATCCTCCAGGATGGAGTATCTTGTGGCTTGGAATGAGGTAGAACCTCAAGAAGGACTGGGAAAGATGACTGGATTGCAGATACATAAGAAAGCTAAAGACATGTTTGAGGGAAAACTCCTCTAGTTTGAGGGAGAGCTCCTCTAGTTACACACACTTGTTTTGCAGGAAAGACCAAAAGGAGATCCGCTTGGACAAGTAGGAACACTTTATCAACAACTTGTAGGCAATGGACATTACTTCCTTGATGTTATCTAGATGAAGCTCAGCTTAGGATAGCCTAAGAAGAGTGGAGTTTCATGGTTGATGTACCAACCTTGGGGTCATCAAGATAACATTTGTATTTTCTTTCTCAATCTTTATTACGATCTCAGTGAAGGAGGGAAAAGGGGGGGGGGGGGACAAACTGTAGAGATCCAATCAATTTAAAAAAAAACTAATCATAGCTGCTAGGCAGAATGGAGAATAGAAAGTTGGTTTTTGGTGGAAGAACAGTGTTTTGACTGGCCATAGGAACAACAAGAAGAGGAGGCCTGTGAAGGCTTTCTGGAATGTTGGTGTAGGTCAGCAATCTAGCAATCAACTAGAAATTTGTAGACCTTGCATCCTGGATCAGGCCAGTAGAACAGAACCAGGCACGTCTACATGGCTTTCAACTACAGCCAACTGTTTTTCCATAGTAATCTGCTGTGTTCTTATTACCATCCAAAGGAGAACAATGAGGGACATGATTTGTTCCCAGAAGAATTGCTGGGAGGCAACCATTCACACTTGGTAATTTGCTATTCTGAGTGACAAAGCTGTCGTAGAGCATGTTTTATGAATTAGACCATCAATCTTACATCTCTCTTTATTGGTCAGAATAGCATGGGCTTTTTTAGTCAACCTGGATTGTGCCTCTTTGTCTATCATCAAATTAAGCTGCAGGTGTTTGAAGAGTATAGCACAATCATCCTCTTGGAAGAGATTTCTGATCCTCCTTGACATGGAGGGAATCTCTGCTGGAGTTTGTCAGACACCATATGCTATAATGCTGGAAGCATAGGGACAGCTGCCAAAGAAGTGTCTGGAAATATGACTTTCTTAAAGACTGTGGGGCTGTGCAGACTGGCCATTAAGGCCAGCCTGGGGGCACTGCATTTACACAATGCAGACCCAAAGGAGCACTTTGAAACTGCAGCACCGTGGCTGTCATGCCCTTTCCAGGGCGCCAAAATGAGCTGCTTTTTGAGCTCCTTTTTGTGTCCTGGAAAGGGCAGATCGGGACTGCAGTGTGCAACTGCATCTGCAAAAGGTAGTTCTAGTACTTTAATCTGGAGGTCCAAAGCCTTAATTATTATAGAAACCTGTTCTGAAAAAGTACCTGGGTCATCTGATCGACAGGATTTTTATCTCACACAAGGCAATATAGGCAGGCTGTAAAAGGGTCCTCTACCACTAAGCAACCTGACTCCTCCTCCCATGAAGACTCTGCAGAAATGTGGCTGTCAACCCCCCATGGAGGCAGAAGTGGAAGAGGTATAACAGGGCACTGGAGAGAAGCAGTGTCATGTCAATATTTTGTAGAGGAGAGCTGAGCTGCAATCAGAACTGAAACTGGTTGGATTGGAGGATGAGTCATGTTTCTAACAGTGAGAGAAACATGTCTAGGTTTCTGTGCCTTCTTGAATTGTGGTCATGGTCTGCTTTAGAATCTTTCCTGGTATTGATGTTAGGCTGGCTGCGTGGGTAATTGTTTAGGTCCTTGTTTTCTCTTTTTTGATGATGGGGACAACCATTTCCCTCCTCCAATCTGCTGGAACCTCTGCTCTCCAGAAGTTCTAAAATATTATTGCCAGTGTTTCTGAGATTACTTTTGCCAGTTCTTTTAATATCCTTGAAAATTCATCTAGGCCTGAGGACTTGGATTCATTTACAATAGCCTGTACCAGGGTTGTAGCCAAGGGGAGGTCCAGACCCCCCCCCATTAGAAAAATGAATGGTGTGTACTGCTGCGCTGCCGCACCCAAGCCCCATTATAATGGTGGCACTTAGTCTGGACTCTCCCTTCCTAAAATCCTAGCTACGTCCCTGCCTGTACTTCTTTTTTTCCTCCCCCTCCCCCCGTTCCCTGTTACTGTCTTCCCCATGCAGCAGCCTATTGTTGCCTTCTTCTTCATTTTGCTACAGACATAACCAAAAAAGCCCTTTTTATTGTGTTATTGTAACCTCTCTAGCAAGTCTGTGCTAGATCTGTGCTTCAGCTTTTCTGACTTTCTCCCTACACATGCTAGCTATTCATCTGAATTCCTCTTTAGTGATTTCCTCCATGTATTTTCCCAGCTGTCTAGAGATATTGTATGTCCCACATCTTGCACCCTTTTAACCATGGCTTCTTTAACTAAAGTCTTGTTATCGATTTCTTTCTAAGAGCAATGAATAAATCTTAGGTATTTTTCCTTTCTCTAGGGATCATATTTTGTTCAACTGGTTCTGATTATGTTCAGATACTACAGATTTTAGGTCTTTAATAAATTTTCTCTCAATGTATTAATAAATAAACCGGTCCAAAATCTTGTCATCTTTTTCCAAACATATTTTTGACCATACTATAAAATTATCCTGGTCATTCTTCTTTACAAGATCATTATATCTTAGTCAACCTTGCTGTTTCCATCTGAGAAAGAAAGCTTCTTGAGTGGATACCCATAAAAGAATTTCAGTGTAAAGTTTATTCTTCATTTGCATCATATTTTGAAAAGTGCCTCTCTGCTATAGTGGTTCTTGAATTCCTTGTTAATTTGGATTTTGGATTATGCATGTCATCTATATCTTACGTTAGGTCCCTCTAGATTCAATGTTTTTTGCAATATTGCATATCTTTGTATCCAGACAAGACCCCAGGTTTGATGGTATAATTTAAAGTCTAGATGGGGACATCCCCCTCTTTGTTTTGTATCTTTTAAGATATCGCATTTAATTCTGTCCCCCCCCCCCCCACGCCATACAAATTTTCCTCATTCTGTGAAGGTTCTTCCTTTAGTAATGGTTGGCAAGTTTAATATTAGAAATAATACTGCATTTTTGGTAGTATGTTCATCTTGACTACAGTTATTGTCCCTAATCAGCCTAAAATTGTTTTTAATTGTTTTGACCTAGTCTTTCATTTTTAATACTACTGTACATGCTTTATATTATTATAATTATTTTGTAAGGATAGAGCTTTACTGCCCTCAAATGCACCATTTAAACTGTGAGTTATTTTTCTTCTTCTTTTGGTTTTAATATTGTTCCTACATTTTGTGTTCCTTTAATTAATTTTAAATGAAAAAAAATTTTTTTTACTTTTGCGTCCATAGTACAGCATTATCATTTTGTTTTTACCCGCTCTTTATGTCCTAGAAATTGATATGCTTTATATTTTTATGTTATTTCACCTTGAAGCATATTCTCTGTCCATTGTGCAACATAAAATATCTAAATAAATATTTAATTGAAATATCTAAAGTATTTAAGGCCTTGGTGGCTCTCTTGGTTACCTTTCAGCTACAAGTAAGCAAGATACCAAACTAGCCTGTGAAACAAAAGAGTTTGTAGACCAATGGTTCCCAACCTTCCTAATGCCGCGACCCTTTAATACAGTTCCTCATGTTGTGGTGACCCAAACTCATGAAATTATTTTCGTTGCTACTTCATAACTGTAATTAAATAGGTGTTTTCCAATGGTCTTCAGCGGCCCCCATGAAAGGGTCATTCGACCCCCAAGGGGTCCCGACCCACAGGTTGGGAACCTCTGCTGTAGACCTATGAGCTAACTAAGACCTCTGTTCCATCTCTCTGTTGGCCTTTATTTCATGGCCCCACTCCACTTCTGATCGATCCCAAGATGTGGAAAATATAATAGGCAATGAGTTCAAAGACTCATGGAATTTCAAACAGCTGTGAGTATAACAGCAAGTCACAAGAGAGAAATAATTAAATGTTGCCTTCCAGGAGTTTTCCATAAAGTAGGAAGGGGAGTGATGTTGCTGCTGTTTGAGAAACAAGGCACAAAGCTCTAAGCCTCTCTTGTGTAAATAGCTGTACATTTCTTTGGATGCTGATTCTCATTATTATTAATTTATTATGCAAGCAGTGCTGCCAATATATATGACACGTTGTGGGAAAACTAAAGCCAAAAAGCTGAATGACTGCACACAGCCTACCTCTCTGTTAGACCATTTAGCATTTAAAATGTAAATATTTGATAAACTAGGAGGCAGCTGTCACTATTTCAGCCACAGGAAAGAAAGGTTCTGAAGAACATTCTAATGACCCTTGGCTCAGACACAGATTTCACCTCCTGCTGATATGAGTGCTAAATGAGTTGAACAGTCTGCACAGGTGGTCATATGCTAATATGAATAAAAATGCTTTGCACTAGGAGCACAGCTCAGAACATATTTGATAGATATGGAAGACAGACAAGGGAAAGTAACATTTCATGTATGGCACCTACTAAAAGAGAAGCTACTTATCGGGGCCTGCTGGTGATAAGCATAAAATGGCAGGAGAACAGGCAGCAAAGAGACTAATAGGCTAAACCACAAGCAGTACTGTGTTCTACATCTAACTAAGGGGTTTGGGCTGCCCATCTTTCCCCCACGTTGGTGCCGCAGCAGCCACACGCTGCAGCACCAACGCGCTGCCAAAAAGACGCTGCCTAGAATGGCTTATTTTTTGCGGCGCCATAAAGGGGAAAGGGCGCCGCCATGACGACACTTCCTGAAAATAGTGTCCGGATGCTGCACGTCGTCGCCATCATCATGGTGGCCCCTGTGGCACCGCCAGCACATACTAGGGAGCATGAAGTTGGTGCATGTTCTCGAACCCTAGAATCGGGCCCAGGGCGCGACAAAGTGCCTGTTTGTACCGGGCCTAAGAAAAGCAAACATTTACTCTGCCTATTCCATACTGAAGGAAATAAAATACCCAAACCTTGTGAAGGATGGAGGTTTCTTCATTTATATCTGTTTGGCAGAATACAAGCAATTCTCCAGGACTTGTACAGAAAGGCTTTTTCTGAAAAGGCGCACAATATCTGAAGGACACTTGATGAACTCAATCAAGAGACATAATAGATGTGGAAGGTCAACACTCCTGCAAGGGACTAGTATTGTGCTTGGTGTAAAAATCTAAAGCAATGCACTTTATAGCCATTTGCTCAAGAACAGAATCAAGCAGAATATTATATCCTATATTTTCCCACTACTCTTTTAACTTTCCCTCAATAGCTTTTTTCCAAATGACAAATTGACAAGAAAGGATGGGGAGGGTGAGATCAACTATCTTTCTTTGACATTTTTCTAGCCATTTCATGTCC
Source organism: Sceloporus undulatus (assembly GCF_019175285.1). Classification (NCBI taxonomy): domain Eukaryota; kingdom Metazoa; phylum Chordata; class Lepidosauria; order Squamata; family Phrynosomatidae; genus Sceloporus; species Sceloporus undulatus. The sequence continues at coordinate 113,473,442 of NC_056523.1, read as the reverse complement.
AATTTCTATGTATTTTATTTAAGACACAAAGAATACAGCACCAATTTAAAGGACCCCTCTCCAATAGTAATATCTCATGAGAATTTCCCACAATCCCATCCAGACATTCATAGATACATTTTCTCCCTTATAAAGCAATTTGTCATGTACACTGCTATCTTGTTCTACTCTGTGTTCTGACTGGAATATTAGTAGTAGCTTTCAATTTTATTGCCACTTCTCCTGCAGCTGCTTCATGTCATATGGAAGATGGTTCTCTCCCAGTGAGGATGTATATGTGCCTTCAAGTCACCTGCCAACTTACAAAGAACCAATAACTTTCCATAGGGTTTTCTTAGTCAAGGAATATTAAAGAGTTGATTTTGTCAGTTTTTTCTGCTGAAACATAGCCTACAGCATGTAGTATTCACTAGTGGTCTCCCATCCAGTATTAACCAGGCTGCCCATGCTTAGCTTCCAAAATCAAATGGGAACTGGAGTCTGCCTCTGTTCAGAACTGGTAGAGTTCCTGTACCTCTCAAAGCATCTTCCAGACAAGAGGCAGTAAAATCCAGGGTGATTTGCTACCTCTTATGGCAACGGATTTATGTCTCATGCAATATCCATTCCACCCAATTATTCTGAGTATCATCAAGCTACAATAGTACATAGAAAGACCATATCATGACACCAGCAGATGGAGGTGTTTTTTTTTTGTTTGTTTTGTTTTTGTTTTTTGCAGGTGGGCTCTGAGGGTATTTTGCTTGTTTAAAATATTGTCTGTTGTCCCCACCACCATCACAACTAGAAAGATTCTTAGAGTGACTTCCATATCACTGCCCTGAGGTTTACAATCCAAAAAGGTTGTACATGAAAGATAAGAGCAATGCGGAAGGGAACATTCAGACACAATTTCTTATGGTTATGAGGCTGTCATAATTATTATACTGAATGCAGCAGAAATGCTACAATCTAGGCAGACATTATTCATCTTCTTATCATGACTGCCTAGTACCTTAATGGCTCAAGGAAAGAAGGAGCAAAAATGGTGCTCAGTCAGCTTGGTCATTTGGCCAGGCCTAATGGAGGCCAAGTCTGATTGAGCTGTGAAGTCAAAGGCTTTCACGGCTGGCATCCATAGTTTTTTGTGGGGTTTGAGGCCATGTTCTAGAAGAGTTTATTCCTGGTGTTTCACCAGCAACTGAGGCTGGCATCTTCAGAGAATGCTGGCATGGAGGAGAATGGGGTATATACTGTTGGCTGAGAGGAGGTTATTTGCAAGTTAATCTGTGTATTGTTTTGCTGTTGAACGGCAAGGTCTATAGGGTGTCCATTTACTTAATTATCCATTGTGTGCTGGGGATCCCCCTCACCCTGGGTGGTTTTCATTTGCATTTGCTAAGTCTTGATTTTGGTGTTTTTCAGGACTGGTAGCCAACCTTTGTTTACTGTAAGAGTTTCTTCTTTTCTGTTGAAATTGTCCAGGTGTTTATGGATTTCAATGGCTTTCCTGTCCATTCTGACCTGATAGCTGATATCATGGTCCAGAATTTCAGTGTTTTCAAACAGCATTTTATGCCCAGGATGGTTTATAACATGTTCTGTTAGCGCTGATTTTTCTGGGTGACCCAATCTGCAGTGTCTCTTGTGTTCCTTGATTAGTATTTGAACACTGTGTTAGGTGGTCCCGATGTAGACTTGTCTGCAGCTGCATAAATGTGGGTCAAAATCTAGAGGAACATATGCTAAAACCTTCAGTCAATTCCTTCCTCTTCTAAACTGCAGTAGGTAAACTTCAAAAGCTCATGTGAGAGTGCTGAATATGTAAAGAATATTCCAGAAGCTCCACCTCCATAAACAAAACCATGGGTAGATGGTGGCTAGGTAATCATGAGCAGAAGTAAAAAAGCATAATCCAGATTTACAAATACAGTGGTACCTCGGGTTACGAAATTAATTCGTTCCGCCGCCGCTTTCGTAACCCGAAAAGCCTTCGCAAGCCGAAAACCCATAGGCGCTAATGGGGAAAAGCCGCGATTTCGTGTGAAATAGCGCCGAAAAGCACCAAAATTTTCTTCGTAACCCGAAATAACCTTCGTAACCCGGAACAGTTATTTCCTATGGGATTTTTTCGTATCCCGGAAATTTCGTAACGTGGGTATTTCGTATCCCGGGGTACCACTGTACGGCTTCTAAAAAGAAAGTAACAGGAGCCAGGGTTTTTTTATATCTATCACCAGCAACAGCTGTAGAATAAAGGTAAGGACTCGTGCTATTTGAGAGTCATGTCTTTGCTCCCTTTTGAAGGCTAAATCTTGAAGCTAAAGGCAGTGTTTCAGCCTAGAATATCTCTTGTATCCATGTTTTATCTGTAACAGAATGGCAGGATCACTCTAAACTGATTTTGAGTGAAAAGTGAAAATATAATACCTACAATAGATTCTACAATGGCAAAGACACATCAGCTAACATATCACAATAGCATTTTGTGGTACCTTCCAATTTACACCAGAGCAAATTTAAACAGACAGTTTTAACTATTCTGTTCTGATGATCACAAGCCTCATTCTGAAGAGTACACACTTTTATATTTTGCACAATTATGTGTCTATGTGTGGATGTTTTGTTTCTGTATTGGTGTATCACTTTTGATGAGAACAGCTGGTAAAGGTCCATCCACTTAACGTACAACAGTTTACTTTGTCAAACAGTCTTCCTCATGTCAGAATTATTTTATATGTGAAGAAACTCCTGCTGGAGAGCACTGGATAATGATGGCTGCTGTGCTAGCTGGAAAAGGGCATTTTGCAGAGAATATTTATACAGAACAGAAAATGTTTCTACCCTGTGGGAAAAGCAGGGGACATGATTAGACAGAGAAGGAAATGAGGAAATGAAAGGATGGCAAATTCCCCCTTGCAATTAACACATTGAATCAGGAGTAGCAAAATGATATGTAAATCATCCGGAAATGTTTCCAATTAGCCACAGTGAAGAGACAATTCAGCCTGACAGTTCTGCTCCACAGGTTTATGAACATTTATTATTTGCAGCTGACAGCATAACTTTGGGTTGTGCAAACTATGAAAGAAAGAGTTGCTACTACACAAGTGACATCTTGAGATTCCATACTTCTTGCTCTTAATTTTCCACAGGCATACTTTTTCATTCCCTAGGTTCTCCACATGCATACGGTAAGGATGACTTTGAGATTTTTCAGGATAGGAGCAATATCATACCCAGGAGAGGGCTTATGATAATTAAAGAGATGAATGCAGCTAGCAAATAGCCCAACATATTATTAGTATATTTAATATTGTTTCATATCTCATCACCATGCCCACAAGTTTTGCATTTCTAAGCCTATTCATATAGTCTGACTATAAAGGTCCTTCCTGGGCAATACTTCACTCCATGCATCTGAGGATCAAGATCAGGTCTAGGAAAGTTTATGCTACAACTTCTTTTGCACAATTAATCTCAAAGGTGTTACAAGATCTCGTTGCATACTTACTTCATGCCAGATGTAGATGAATCAGGAAAGCTCAATTTCTTTGGGGTTTCCAGTTTTCACTTTGTAAAGTTTGTTCCATCTCATTTTCATGCAAATTTGTACAGGTTTTCTTGTGCATTTTTGGTATGCATTTTAAAAAATGTAACCAGTTCATTGTGCTCATTGACAGACATAAACATTTACAGCTCTTTTTCTCCAACTGAATGAAATATTTTGTTTCCACTTTCCTCCCAATATACACAATTTATCATTCAGTGCTTCTACTGTACACCACTGTTGTTGTTTTTAAGCATAGCATGGTGTAGTGGTTTGACTGTTTCACTATGACTCTGGAGACCAGCGTTTGATGCCCGGCTCAGCCATGGATACCCACTGGGTGACCATGAGCAAGAGACACACTCTCAGCATCAGGGGAAGGCAATGGCAAAACTCTTCTAAACAAAACTTGCCAAGAAAACTCCATTATAGGCTCACCTTAGGGTTGCCATAAGTCAGAAACAACAACAACAAAACCACAAACATCAGAGTTAAAAAGACAGCTCTAATTTTGGTCTCTCCCTAGATTTTGGAATATTTATTACATCTGAACACTAGAATGCAAACTAAACAATTTTTTAACCCATTCCTATTCATTCAGCAGTACAACCTAACCTGCCTGTCCAAGCTTCTAAAGACACCTAAGAATGGGGAAAGGTGTACCATTTGCAGCCAGATGAATATGCTACCAAAGCACCACCTTCTTTCATCTCTAGCTATGACTTGGATGACTGCGTGTATGGACTTGCACCCAGGAGGTTTCCTTACCAATCCACAAATATATTCAGGAAGAGAAATTAAAGCATTAAGACACTGGTAGCACATTGTCTCTGCCCCATTTTTAAAAGTCAATTTCTGAGTTGTGTATTATATGAATTCAAACACATAACTCTGTTAGTCTGGAAAATCAGCATGCAAAGGGGTCTCTAAGAGCAACTTTGAGACTAACTGAAAGAAAGAAGTTTGTAGCATGAGCTTTCGTAGACTAGTGCCCACTTCCTAAGTTGCAAAGAATTGTGTATGGTTGCAACTCCACATCTTTGAGAAACAGCATAAGACACAATTCTCTTCTCCTGTGAAAAGCCAGTCAACTTCCTGACTTCTCTTTTTTTATAATGTTCCATTGTAGAACAGATAGACCACAAATTATGACAGTTGTTCACAACAGCAAAATGGCAATTGCTAGGAATTGCTAGATGGGATATAGGGGGGGGGGGAAAGGGTGTGTATTGAAGGCCCCACAGCAGAGCAGTTTTGTACAAACATAGTCGCCATGGCCAAGCCACACAATGGCAGAGGTGGATTGGCAAGTCTTGTGCTGATGACAATGTATTTCCCAAATGCAACAATGACTGTCAGCTATGAATTGCTCTGGGCAAATGTTGTCTCTCAGAATGGGACTAATCTTGCAGCTTGCCACTGATGAACCCAGTATCTGCACTCTTAACTACATTGCAGTTTGTAATCTATTTACTTTGTTCTGCAGAATTCATTAGGCAGCCAGTAAGAACTGAGTCAGTCCTTATCTGCGTAACACTTTGTCAGCATAGCAAAGTCACTGCCTTTTTGGTTTGATGCCAATTGTACTGTTGGATCTTGATCACATTAGGAGGGGAAGCAGTGCAGGGAGCAGCTATTACAACAGTAGTGTGCTGACAAAGATACGGCATGGGGAGTCAGCACTTTTATTCTGGTAGAAGGGAGAGCTACAGGGTGTTGGTTGTTCCCAAGCTGTCCCCCTTTTCAAATAGTCTGGATAGTCTTGGCAACAGGTCCTGTGCACTAAAAATGCTGCTGCTCAATGCCAGGTCAGTAAATAGGAAAACATCTCTGATCCAGGACTTGATCCTAGATGAGTATGCCAACCTGACAGGGAGGTGGAGTTGCAATGGCCTATCAGGATTCCATCTCCCTTACCAGGTGCCCTGCCCCACAGCAGAGATGTAGCCGGGGGGGGATCTGTGGGGTCTGGACTCTCTCTTCCTTTCGATACAATGAATGGCATGTGCTGCTGTGCCCAAGCCCCATTATAATGGTGGCACTTAGTCTGGAAACCCCCCTTTCCTAAAATCCTGGCTATGTCCTTGGCCACAGTCTATGTGTGTGTGTTTTTGAAGATGGCTGACCAGGACAAAATATGGATTCTGCTGGTGTGCTGCTCACCTCACTGCTCAACAGTCTCCCTTCCTGAGCTGGCTGAATTGGTCTCAGCGGTAGTGTTGTAGTCCCTTCGGTTTGTTGAACTGGGGAACTTCAACATCCATCGGGAGACTACTCTGTCAAGAACAGCTCAAGACTTCATGTCTGCCAGGACAACCATGGGTCTGTCCCAGGTAATATCTGGTGATACCCATGTTGGAGGACACACTCTGGACCTGGCTTTCTGTTTGGGGCAGGATGATGGTGATCTGGGTTTGGAGGAACTCTCTGTAGTTCTGTTGCCTAGGAGGGGCGCCGCCACAATAAACACAACACCATAGTGGGAGGAACGGCCACAACTTTATTAACTCAACATTAAAACAGTGTAGGGTTGGCCCAAAGCATGAGGTCATGATCTGTAAAATCGAATAACACCCCGGTTGATCGATGGCCGCAATCTCGGGATGACCTATGGGCTAAGGAACACAATCTTGCAGCTATGTGAAGTTCTGATTGCCTCTTATCCCTTAACCCCCTAGTCACCAGGTAATGTAATAACGTAATGGCCCCCGCAATGGCCATAATGTATGCCCTCAATATACCCGAGTCCAAAGGACTCCCTCTCCTGTGCTCCATAGCCCTGGAAACCACTCTGAGCAGATCATGGTCTATGCTGCCGCCCCTCAATTGTGACAAAAACCACACCAACCCGAGGGAGGGAGGGTGGGGAGCCAAGCAAAAATGGCCCCGAACGCCGGGCAACAAGGCCTTATATAGGCCACTGCAAAGAGGGAGGGGCCGGGAGCACACTCCTCGCCTCCAGGGCAGCCGACCAATCAGCTCTCTGGAGGACTGGAAACCAGGACCATAGAGAGGTCCTCCGAGCCTCCTAGAGCAGCCAAAACAGGAAGTCCCTCCCCGGCCTCTCAGCCAGCCAATCAGATGATTTTTTGGCCCCAGCAAAGCATGCTGGGTGTACCAGGTCTGGCAGGGCCTCCTCGGTCGGCGCAACCTCCCAGCGGCAACGCAGCTCATCGGGGGAGTCCGCTGGCTGTTCTTTGTAATGGACTGATCACTGCCTGGTAGGGTTTAGACTTAGCAGGACTGAAAGCCTATGAGGAGTGACTTAGGGAGCTGGGTGTGTTTATCCCAGAGAAGAACAGTTAAGAGGTGATATAATAGCCCTGTTTAAAAATTAGAGAGGATGTCATACTGAAGATGGAGGACCTTTCTTTTCTCCAGCTCCAGAGAATAGGATCTGGAGCAATGGATACAAACGACAGGAAAAGGGATTCCACCTTAACATAAGGAAGAAATTCGTGACAACAAGTGCTGTGCCTCAGAGCGTGGTGGAGGTTTTGAAACAGAGGCTAGATGGCCATCTGTGGGAAGTGCTTTGATTGTGTATTCCTGCATGGCAGGGGGTTGGATTTGATGGCCCTTGACACCTCTTCGAACTCTGTGTTTTTATGACTATGATTCTATGTACAGCTGAAATATTAGATTGCAAATCACATGAAGCCTAGCAAGCACTTAGCCATTAATGTCTGATGCAAAGAAGATGTGAGATATAGTCCAATAATCTCCCATCAAGTACCATATCCCTGACCTTAACGATTCTTACTGGATCTCTGTCTCACACATAGAAGTTCCATGAAAAGCTACCTAGAATGAACTGCTAAAACAATAAATAGTGCTACCAATTTAAGACAAAAAGGATTTAATGGATGCAGATATGTGTATTTTTTAAATAAAAAAGTAAATGATATTTCTTCCTTCAAAATATGCCATGATTAGGACTCTCTCTCTCTCTCTCTCTCTCTCTCTCCAATTTACAGGCTCAGCAGTTATTCTATTATCGGTAGGTCATTTTTGTGTAAAACTAGGTTTTTTGTACTGCATTAAGGAGCACAGTGAAGAAACATTTTTATAGCTACCAACGGCATTTGTCACACCATGTTAACAGAACTCATCCAGCCACTACAGCCTCAATCCCAGTTCCTCCCCAGAAGCTCATGCTTCCTTTTCTTCAGCAATTTTCCTTCATTACATCTGCACAGACCACATTTCTTTAAAAAGAGAAGTGGAAACAATTTTGTGTCTGTAAAGAGGACTGAGAGTTAATTGACTTTTTATCATCTTTTATCTGCTTTAATTCCAGACTTTGAAAGTACATTTTATTCCCTTTTATTTGACCAGGAATTTAGGACGCTTGTCTGGAATGGAAGCAGCAGCAGAGACTCTACAAAGTTATATTTGCAAGTAATGGGTTTTTTATTGTGTGACAAAGGCTATTGAGTGTTAGGCAATCTCAGACTGTCAGTGTATTCAACTGGTAGCTTGACATTTACCCATTAGTAGGAAATTTATGCTCTCACACTTAATTGTTCCCTGCTGCAGTCACCTGCAACACCTGTGGGATGTTTGTCTTCTTGCCTAGGGATATGGGGAACTTTACCTGCCCCAAGTGCAAGTTGATAGCCCTCTTAGAAGAGAAAGTACAGCAACTGGAGGCCCAGGCAGCTACACTTCAGCATCATAGGGAGGAAGAAGTTGTCCTGACCAGAACGGACCAGATGGTCCTGGACAGGAAACACACAAAGGAAGTTGCTGGGGAAGAGGAGGTCACTTCACACACAACAGAAGTAGATAGTTGGAAGAAGGTCACACACAGAAGTAGGGAAACCAGGGAACATTCTGTAAGCTTACAGCTACAGAATCGATTTCAATCTCTCTCTACTATCAAGGATGATGAGGAACAACAGCAGGGACAGACCTCAGGGACAGAGCAGGGGACCCAGAGAGCTCCACCAAAGGGAACGGCCGCTGCTAAGCCTCGGAGGAGGCGTGTAGTGGTCATCGGGGACTCTTTGCTGAGAGGCACTGAACCAGTGGTTTGTGGGCCTGACAAGATATCTCGGGAGGTGTGCTGTCTCCCTGGGGCAAAGATCCGTGATGTGACAGAGAGGCTGACAAGACTGGTCAAGCCTACTGACCATTACCCCTTTCTTTTGGTTCATGTGGGAACCAATGATACTGCAAGGCATAGCCTTCAGAATATCATAAGGGATTATGAGGCTTTGGGTAGGAAGTTGAAAGAGGTAGATGCAAAGGTTGTCATCTCCTCTCTTCTCCCAGTCGAAGGGCATGGTCCAGGAAGGGAGAAGAAAATAGCGGATGTAAATAACTGGCTCCGTAGATGGTGCCGCCAAGAACGATTTGGATTCTTGGACCATGGGTTGCGGTTCCATGAGGAGGGACTTCTGGCAAGGGATGGGTTGCATCTCACGCCAGTTGGCAAAAACATTTTTGCCAATAGCCTCAAGAATTTGATCAAGAGGGCTTTAAACTGAGTTATGTGGGGGAGGGAGACAGTATTCTGGAAGGCCAAAAGGCTGGAGAAGATAGTCAAACTGACAGAGAGGGAACAAGACAAACAGTGCAAGGACCCAACAGTGGGAGGCAAAAGAACTTGCACAAGCAGCAAGTAAAGGGAACACATGGTCTTAGATGCCTCTACACTAATGCACAGAGCATGGGAAATAAGCACGATGAACTTCAACTCCTAGTACAACAAAGCAAATATGATATAATAGGCATCACTGAAACCTGGTGGGATGAGTCTCATGATTGGAATGTGGAAATAGAGGGGTATAACCTTTTCAAGAGAAACAGGCCAAACAGGAAAGGAGGAGGAATAGCCCTATATGTCAGAGATATTTACACCAGTGAAGAGATCCAGGACATCAATCATGGAATCCAGGTGGAGAGCATCTGGATAAAAATTAAAGGGCAGGGAAACAACAAGGATGTTATGGTGGGAGTCTACTACAGATCCCCAAGTCAGACGGAGGAATTGGATGATGCCTTTCTAGAACAGATGACCACACACTCAGAAAGGAGAGACGTAGTAGTGATGGGTGACTTCAACTACCCTGATATTTGTTGGAAGTCAAACTCAGCCAGATCCTCAAGGTCTAGTAAATTCCTTACTTGCCTTGGAGACAATTTCATGGTCCAAAAGGTGGAAGAGGCAACAAGGAGATCAACTATTTTAGATCTGATCCTAACCAACAAGAATGACTTGGTTAATGAAGTGCAAGTGGTGGGATCCTTAGGTGGAAGTGACCATGTTCTCCTGGAGTTTGTTATACAATGGAAAGGAGAAACCAGGCATAGTCAGACACGCATTCTAGATTTCAGGAGAGCGGATTTCAGTAAACTTAGAGAAATACTGGGGGCGATCCCATGGTCAAGAATACTAAAAGAGAAGGGAGTTCAAGATGGATGGGAGTTTCTCAAAAGAGAGATACTGAAGGCACAAATTAAAACAGTTCCAGTGAGAAAGAAAAATGGGAGGTGTCGCAAGAACCCAGGATGGATGACTAAAGAACTTTCAACTGAGCTAAATTTTAAACGGAACATGTATAAGAAATGGAAAAATGGGGAAATTACCAAAGCAGAATTCAAACAAATAGCTAGCAAGTGTAGAGATAAGGTCAGAAAAGCCAAAGCACAGAATGAACTCAGGCTTGCTAGAGAGGTTAAGAACAACAAAAAGGGCTTTTTTGGATATGTCCGCAGCAAAAGGAAGAAGAAGGAAATGGTAGGGCCACTGCGTGGAGATGATGGCAAAATGCTAACAGAAGAAAGAGAAAAGGCAGAATTACTCAACACTTTCTTTGCTTCAGTCTTCTCAGAAAAAGGAAAAGGGTGCTCAACCTGAGGATAATGGAGCAGAGGACAGAATAGGGGAAATTCAGCACAGAATAAGTAAAGAGATAGTACAGGAATACCTGTTTAACCTAAATGAATTTAAGTCTCCAGGACCAGATGAGCTACATCCAAGGGTATTAAAAGAACTGGCAAATGTAATATCGGAGCCATTGGCAATAATCTTTGAAAACTCCTGGAGAAGAGGAGAGATCCCAGAAGACTGGAGGAGGGCAAACGTTGTCCCCATCTTCAAAAAGGGGAAGAAAGAGGATCCCAACAATTATCGTCCAGTTAGTCTGACATCAATCCCAGGAAAGATTCTGGAGCAGATCATTAAACAGAGAGTCTGTGAACACCTAGAAGGCAATGCCATAATCACAAAAAGTCAACATGGGTTTCAGGGAAACAAGTCATGCCAGACAAACCTAATCTCTTTCTTTGATAAAATTACCAGCTTGGTAGATGAAGGGAATGCTGTGGATATAATATATCTTTATTTCAGTAAGGCCTTTGACAGGGTTCCCCATGACATTCTCATAAACAAGCTTGTAAAATGTGGGCTAGACAAGGCAACTGTTAAGTGGATTTGTAACTGGTTGACCGGCCGAACCCAAAGGGTGCTCAACAATGGCACCTTTTCATCCTGGAGAGAAGTAACCAGTGGGGTCCCACAGGGCTCTGTCCTGGGCCCAGTACTGTTCAACATCTTTATCAATGACTTGGAGGAAAAAATTGGGGGAATACTTATCAAATTTGCAGATGACACTAAATTAGGAGGAATAGCTAATACTCCAGAGGACAGGATCAAAATTCAAAATGACCTGAATAGACTAGAAAGCTGGGCCAGAGCTAACAGAATGAACTTCAACAGGGAGAAATGTAAGGTACTGCAGTTAGGGCGAAAAAATGAAATGCACAGATATAGGATGGGAGACACCTGGCTTAAGGAGATAACATGTGAAAGGGAGCTAGGAGTCCAAGTAGACCACAAGCTGAACATGAGTCAACAGTGCGATGCGGCAGCTAACAAGGCCAATGCGATTTTAGGCTGCATCAATAGAAGTATCGTATCTAGATCCAGGGAAGTAATAGTGCCACTATATTCTGCTCTGGTCAGGCCCCACCTGGAATATTGTGTCCAGTTCTGGGCGCCACAATTCAAAAAGGACATTGAGAAACTGGAGTGTGTCCAAAGGAGGGCGACTAAAATGGTGAAAGGTCTGGAAACCTTGCCCTATGAGGAACGACTCAGGGAGCTGGGGATGTTTAGCCTGGAGAAGAGAAGGTTAAGAGGTGATATGATAGCCCTATTTAAATACTTGAAGGGATGTCATATTGAGGAGGGAGCAAGCTTGTTTTCTGCTGCTCCAGAGACTAGGACCCGGAGCAATGGATGCAAACTGCAGGAAAAGAGATTCCACCTCAACATTAGGAGGAATTTCCTGACAGCAAGGGCTGTTCGACAGTGGAACACACTTCCTCGGAGTGTAGTGGTGTCTCCCTCCTTGGAGGTCTTCAAGCAGAGGCTGGATGGCCATCTGTCGGCGATGCTTTGATCTGGATTTCCTGCATGGCAGGGGGTTGGACTGGATGGCCCTTGCGGTCTCTTCCGACTCTATGATTCTATGATTCTATGTTCCCTGTGTCAAAGAAACAAAAACAGTGACTCTTCTGAACATTTTAAATATGATACTACCCGGTATCCTCTGAATATATAAGGAGTGGGATAGGGTAATCTTGTGATGTATAATGGCAGACCCTGTGTATTTTGTATTCTCTTCCCTCTGAATGGAAATACATGTTCAGTCTCCCTTATCCAAAATGCTTGGGACCAGAACTGTTTTGAATTTAAGAGGGTTTTTTTTTTGGTGGGGGGGGGGGGTGGATTTTGGAATATTTGCATGTACATAATGAGATATCTTGGAGAGAGGACCCAAGTCTAGACATGAAATTCATTTATGTTTCACATACATCTTATACACATAGCCTAAAGGTAATTTTATATACAATATTTTAAATAATTTTTGCATGAAGCAAAGTTTGTGTACACTGCAACCACCAGAAAGCAAAGGTGTCACTTTCTCAGTCACTGATGTGGACCATTTTGGATTTTGGAATATTTCAGATTTTTGAATTTTGGATAAAGGAGATTCAACCTGCAATGTGATTCAAAGTTCAAGTAATTTGTATCCTGAAATCAAAGTGGGTTGGAAGGAATATGGCATGTGTTCACAAATGCCATTCCTGCCATGCTTAACAATGCTGGCAGGGAGGTTGAACCTCTGGGGATCTCCTTCTTGTGAGGGTGCCATGACCTTAAAAAACAAGGAACAAAACGAAACCAAAAAGACCTTGGAGAGCACATATTCACAGAAGAAAATGAGAGGAGGCAATTGTCAAGAACTTGTTTTGTTTTTTTAAAATCCAACACATTATGTCCTTATTGATTGGCCTTCTTCAGGGCCTATTCAGTTGTCAGAAATGTCTGGAGTTGCAGTGTGCACTCTCTATACAAGTTGACATTTGATTATTAGGAGAAATGAATCATAGTAATTATCATCATATGTATACTTTTACAGAGAGTGCAGACTGCAACTCCAGACATTTCTGAGGACTGCAACCATATTAACTTTCTCAGATGTATCCCACTATTACAGTGGACCCTTGTTATACGCTGGGGTTTGGTTCCAAGATCCCCCGTGTATAACAAAATCCGTGTATGCTCAAGTCCCATTGAATATAATGACATAGCAAAATGGTGTCCCTAATAAAAAATGGAACATCAAGGTAAATTTATACTTTTTTGGAACATTTTCAAACCGTGTATGCTTAAATCTGTGTATAAAATATCTGTGTATAAGAAGGACCGACTGTATTCTTCCTTTGGATTGTTTGTTCTTTTTGTAACACCTTCCTCAAGAATTCCCACCTTTGCTGAGTGTCTTTTTCCTTTCAGATATCTAGCCATGGAATTCCACCCAATAATGCCCTGAACTTGTTAAAATCAGTTTCCTGAAATCCAAGGCCCATGCTTCACTATATTCTTTTCTGCCCTGTCCCATAATTGTGAATTCTAGTATCACATAGTCATTTTCCCCTAAACTATTGACTACTTTGATTCAAGTGAACCATTGGTTAGTATCAAGTCCAGGACTGCTGATCCTCTTGTTCTTTTCTCTACTGTTTGAAATAAGATATGATCTGCAAGGCGCATCAGGAATTGGTTGGGGAGCTTATGCTTTGTAGCATATCTCCCAGGGTATCAGAGTAATTAAGTACCCCATAACTACTAATTCTTGTATCTTTGAAATTCCTGAGATTTGTTTGTGAAAAGCATCATCCACCATCTCTTCTTGTTTTCATGGCCTGTAGTAAATGCCTACCACAATGTTGTATTTATTTATTTCTCTATTTATTTTTACTCAGATGCTTTCAAGTGGACTTGTCCTTAACATATAATGCTACTCCTTCTCCTCCTATGTCACATCTATTTGTTTTGAAAAGCTTAAACCCTTCCAGTCATGTGAGTTATTCCACCAGCATATCTTTCTACTTTCCAGTAGAAGGAAATTCATCCACTTACTTTCCAATGCAGCTAAGAGACCTAGGGTGTATCTACACTATAGAAATAATGCAGTTTGACACCACTTTAAGTGTTGTAGCTCCATCCTATGTTATCCTGGGATCTGTAGTTTTACAAGGTCATTAGCCTTCTCTGCCAAAGAACGTTGGTGCCTCACAAAACTACAAATCCCAGGATTCTGTAAGATGGCACCATGGAAGTTAAAAGAAGTGTAAAACTGCATTATTTCTACAGTGTAGCTGCACCCTAGAAGGTATTCCACATATCACTAGACTGTGGTTCACCTGCTGATGTAGCATAGCTCTTTTATTGCTGTTCTGTAGCTTGGCTCTTGCACAGTGTGATCTTAATCACATGGGATGATGTGGATGAATATTATCTTGAAGATCTAGCACTGAGGAAATACAAGTACAATCAGGCCTCTGTATCCACAGATTTTTAATCTACTGTTTCAAGCATCCATGGTTTGAAAATATTCAAAAAGATATATAAGAGGCAAACCTTGATTTTGCTATTTTATGTAAGGGACACTATTTTATTATGTCATTGTATTTTAAATACATTTGTGCATTAAGCAAGCTTGTTTACACTGAGCATCCATGGATTTTGGTAGCCACAGGGGGTCTTGGAACCAAAGCCCAGTGGATACCAAGGGCCCACTGAATGGTTCCCAATCTGTTCTACTAAAATGGCTTCACTGCTCTGAATATGAAGGTTAATTCATATTTCAGCTGTGTTCTCACCTGAGGGCCCTGCTAGATTCTTCTGCTGACTGTAGCTGGGATGTGCAAGGAAGCAATACATGATCAGACAAAACTTAATAAATCAGTATCTCTTGCCCACGCCTAAAAGAACAAACAGGAAAAAAATTCCAAAAGAGAATTGTAATATGTCAACAGTGTGTCTTCCAGTGTCTCAGAACTCTGAACACAGAAACATGTAAGGAAACAAATGCCAGCATGATGAAAAGGATAAATTGCAGAAGGGCTTTTGTCAAGAAACTCCCAGGAGGCATGCAGTTTCATGCCACACTTGGTCATAGCTAGTGCTCATGCAGAACCTAGCTGTCAGGTTTAGGGTAGCACCTGCATGAATCATATACCTTTGGGCAAGGGGAAAAAATCTTTTACTCGGCACTGCTGTTATTGTTTCAGTGCCATTTATTTTTTTTATCACATCTCCCTGTCCCCCACTACTTATTTTTTTTCCAGTTTCACACAGTGTTTCTGGATTCTGCCCTGGATAGGAAGAAATATCACAAGGTATACTTCCTTCTAGGTAAACTGATACCTAGTTTTAAAAATCATACCTTTCCCTCATTATAACTTTTCTTAAATCAAACCAGGAGGAATGCTAAGTCATGGAAGAGCAGGGCTTGGAATATATATCCACATTTCACTGAGCAGTACTTAGCGTGCTCATCTTCATATCAAAGTGTTCGAGCCTTATAATACAAAGAGATGCACAATCAACAATATGATCACAATCTAAAATAAACTAGTCATGTTTATAAAGCACCTCCACAAAATATATGTGTGTGTATAGTACACTAGTCTGATCAAAACTCTGTTTTTGCGTCTTTGAATTTATTCAAACACCCCTCTCCTCCAAGCAAGATAATCTATCCTTGCATCAAGATTTTGGTTTAGGTGAAATTCAGTAGAAACTCTAACACTATTCTGTTAGCTTTCTTCTGCATGGAGAGAGTTTCTCCATCAACTATGAGATCTCCAATGCTGGCAAGGGGCAGGTATTACCAACAGTATAGACTGAATAATATCTAGTATCTGTGTTTTCTTTTGGACATGTGACACCCCTCTGAGAAATGCTGACAGTAAAATTAAAACTCTTCTTGCTTCCCTCAAAATTCATTTGATGTTTTGCCTGAAGAGGAAATGCTAAATTTGTTAGTGGTGTCAGTGCTACTACCCAGTGTAAATGAAGACAAATTCATAGCGAGAAAGAGGTCTACATATCATAACTTGAGGAAACCTTCAATTTGTTAGTGATATCAGTGCTACCACCCAATGTATACAAAGGCAAATATGTAGAGGGAAAGAGTTCTACATACCATAACTTGTTACAGAAAAATAAAGTACTAGGCCATGAACTATTGACTGCCAATGGGCAACAAATTTCCAGGAAAGAAAGCAAGAAAGAGGTGCAGTCAATAGGCATAAATATGGCACCAATCTCTGTCACACTGGGGAAAGAACTCTGCAAGACCCCCCAAAACAGACAGTTTAAGAAGCATTGGAGCATGTCTCACCACTAATTGACACTGGGAATGTGAATTGTCTTTCAAAGTAATTGTGTAACTCAAAATAACAAATGTGCTACAGTACTAAATCAGGTAGCTCTTTTATTTCTGTACAGTTTCTGACAGTGATAGTACAAAATAAAACATTATAAAGAACAAACAGCATCTAACACAAATTATTGCTTCTAGCTGTTTAGTTGAGACAAAAATTTCCTGGATTTACTAAATGTGGTGCTTCAAGTCACCTACTGACTTATGGTTTATTGTTACTGTGTGCCTTCATGTTGTTTCTGACTTATGGTGACCCTAAGTTGAACCTATCATGAGGTTTTCTGGGGCTGAGAGTGTGTGACTTACCAAAGTCACCCAGGGGATTTCCATGGGTGAGTGGTAAATTGAACTGTGATCTCTACAGTCATAGTCAAACACTCAAACAACTATAGCACACTGGCTAAGGGATACCCCATTAATTTTATATGGTTTTCTAAGGCAAGGAATACTTAGACATACTTAGGTAAGGTGGTTTTGCTAGTTCCTTCCTTGAAAATATAGCCTACATCACCTGGCATTCTTTGGCAGTCTCCTCTCCAAGTACTAACCAGGGCTGATCCTGCTTAGCTTCCAAGATCAGATAGGATCTGGTGCCTTTAGGGTATGTAGGCCCTTACTAAATGTATCTCACCAATAAACCTCCACACTGGCTGGAAGACTCAGTTTTTCACAATGCAGATGCTAATGAAAATTTACATAGTTGTAGAGAGATACATTGGAGGGAATTTAACTTGGCCTCTCATGATTTTCTCCAGTCAGGTGCATTGGGCTCCTTCCTGCTGAAGACATGCACATTAACCACAGCAGAGTTAGTAAATTAGGGCAGAAAGTGAAGGAAGAAACCACCTATTCCATCACTAGAAAATCATGTAACATTCTGCCAGCCAAAGAACTCAGCAGATCAGCACCTGCCAGTGATTGTACAAGAGTCCAGATGGCCAGCACTGATTAAATGATACTCCCTTTAATCTAGGAGGTAAACCATTAATAAATTAATCACACAGCTTAATGAAGAAATAGCTTCAGCTCTGGTTTTCAAAAGCCCATCATTCCATATACCTGAACTTTGTGTGTTTAATATGAAGGATATGCTTCTGTTTTTATTCTGAAATGTAGTCAGATATGTTCCCATCTTGGTGTCAAGAGTAAGAGACTAACTGAATTACTGAAGAATGTTATCAGATTACTGCAAGAAATATAAGGAAAAGTAAACCACAAGCAGATAAGAATAAGGGCCATTGTATATTACGCATCATAGAGCAAAAGATCACTTTCAATTGATCAGCAAATCTTTTCAGTGTTAGCAATCCGCCAATACTTTGGTTTACCTCAAGCCAGTGGGTCTCACATTTGTCTTTGGCAATGACAGTATAGTGTTTCAAACAATCTGAATGGCAAGTTCAGATACATTCCTTCTCACTCACAGTTTTACTGATAGCAGACCCTTCAGCTCCACTAATGCTTTGTTGAGGAACACTTTGTTAACTAGCTAGATTAGCTTACAGTTGTAAACCACTTAGACACTGTTAGTTCAGTATGAAGCCATATATAAATGAAGCTGTTTGTTTGTTTGTTTGTTTGTTTAGATGCTATGCTGAAATACCACATGAAAACTTTGATGGGCTAGCTGAGACCTTTGCTTAATACAAGAGATTTAATATAGCTGTAGGATGCTGGTTATGCTGATGGTGACAAACTAGAATTGGTGTTCTACTGAAGAAAAAAAAAGAACCATGCAAAGTTAACAGAGCTTGGAAAAAGTATGGGCAGGGGGAGAAGGAGGAAGTGTCCTGAATGGAGTAGAAGTGTATAGAGGATTAATAAAGGGGTGCCTTTCACTTCATGCTTTAGGAAGATGTCTACTTTTAACTGGATGGGGCATAGAATGTATGCATTACTTGCCATTTGTACAAAACCAACAGTGTATGTTCTGGGGCTGCAAATCTTATTATCATATATAAAAACGAATAATTTCAAAAGTTTTCTCACTGTTGGGTGAACTTACAAGAGGGTGTTTTGGGTTTTTTTTTTTTTTGCAAATTTTGCAATGATACTTTGCATTTTGAGACTCCATTTTTTGCCAGACCCCCCACCCGTGTGTGTGTTCCCCAAACAAATTTTTCACACCTGAAGATGGGAGAACCAATGATACTCCTTCGCTGAAGGTATTATGTTAAGCTGAAGAGACCCTTCTTTGTTCACTGTTTTCCCTATTGTAGTTGGATCCTTTTGGTCAATAAATTATATCATAAGAGAGTCTGGTGAGATATTGAAAGTACTGTAGGTTAGCCCCGGGGACAAATATTTTAAATTAAAATATCTATGTCTGTTAAACCCTGATAAATGTGTCAGTTCTCACACATCATGGTAAGGATCTTTGGAGACTGCTCCTTGTGTGTTTTCCTCACAAAATAATGAGTAGATTTAGAGAAGCATTTTGAATTGGGAAAAAGTCACAGAGGAAAAGGGTTAAAGTCTTTGTGCTACAGTACTGCACTTCTGATTCAAACTGATACTATTTTAAATTTACTTTTTTAAATGCAGGTGACCATGTCATGAGTCTCATACCTCACATCCCATTTAGCCCAACTTTAAAAATCTAGAGAGGGCAGATCTGCCATCACAAAAACTAATGACTATGGGATTTCTCTGTCCCTTGCTGTCTCTACAGAGAGGGAAGTAAATGTATCCATCACCAGGGGCATCAACAGGAGAGTGTGGGGGTTCAGACTACACCAGGTGACACCATTAGAGGGGTAGCACCACAAAATCCCTGGCATGGCCTCTACTGTGCTTTCTTTGCTGTTCTTAATCAGAACCCAAATGTTGCCCTGAAGCAGGTGTGAACCTCCCGATGACCATGGGAGAGAAAGGAACCATCACTGTCTGGAGGTCCATCAACAGTGGCTGGCAACTGTGTGGGGCAGACCTTTATATGCCTGTCTCCCATTCTCACACGAGTCTTGTAGGATTTTGATTCCTGCACAAGACTTCAAATGAGATCTAGCAACTTTTTAAATGTGAAACATGGAGTCACTGCTGCTGCTTATCATTTTGGGGATCCTCAGAGCCCTAAAGAGATGGGTAATAGCAGCGAGTGACAGAAGAAACATGGAGTTAGCCATGCTGAGACATGCTGCTGATAGTCCATTTTTTCTTGGGTTGCCAAAGTCTCAAGGAGATGGGCAGCTTATTTTGTTGGGGTGGGGGGCAGAAAGAGGTTTTAAAAATGTCTTTCAGTGGGTGTAAAATATGCTAGATGTGCCACTGTCCCTCACCAAAAGAAACCACCTGTTTCCAGCACACTTTTAGAAACAGCAGCACACGAGAATACTGGTAGAAATTTTACTTTCTAATCCTGTGAATTTTAGCATTTGTTTTGTTACATAAAGAATGACTGCTAGAGGCTAGGAGTGTTTCCATATGGCAGGCTCCTAGAGATACCACTCAAAAGGTGTTTTGTAACACTTTCATCTCTTTTTCTTCAACTGACCTTTTTTTCTGGTAAGAATGGGCAAAGCAATAGGCAAACTCAGGCAGATTAGAAATGAAGAAAATGGAATGCTCTTGTCGAGTGTGGTTCGACAGTAAAATTCTTACCCAAAAGCATCATATTTGAAATTCACTGAGGAACAGAATGAACAGGGGCTGTAACAAAGGTTCAAATGTTGTAAAGAAA
Organism: Sceloporus undulatus; assembly: GCF_019175285.1. Classification (NCBI taxonomy): domain Eukaryota; kingdom Metazoa; phylum Chordata; class Lepidosauria; order Squamata; family Phrynosomatidae; genus Sceloporus; species Sceloporus undulatus. The sequence continues at coordinate 113,453,485 of NC_056523.1, read as the reverse complement.
TCTTGTAGCACCTTTAAGATTAACTGAAAGAAAGAAGTTGGCAGCATGAGCTTTCATAGACTAAAGTCAACTTCCTCAGATGTTTATGGTCTGAAGTTTTGTAGACTAAGGTCTACTTCCTCAGAAACATATATTCGAATATGTTCAAATATTTTAACTCCAAAGTGCTGACAACTGGGGGGGTGGGGTCCCTCCGGGAAAAAATGGGACAGACAAATATAAGAACCATGAACCCCACAAGTCTTCCCAATAATATTTACTTGCATTGGAAAGGTACATGGAGAGTATCAAACATTCCAGGCTACAGATACAGCTTCAAGATATTAAATCAGTGTTTAAGATGTGCTCAGCTAAAATTGCTAGTTAGCTGTTACTGTGATAAAAACATGATGATCATAAGAGAACATTTTCATAATCCAGCCATCTTAAATTATAAGTAACATGGGTGGGGTGCAGTGGGAAGTTGAGGAGAGAAGAGAAATAATGTCCAAAATTTTAATGTAGATTTAAAATTTGCAACAAACTTCTAATTTGGCATTTCAGACTCTACTGCATAAGGAGTCAGCATGACACAGTGGTATGAATGTTGGAATAGGATGTCAGACCTCCAGAAAAACATGGTTCAAATTCCAATCAACTATGGAAATGCACTGGGTGACCTTGGGCAAGTCACTCTCCCTCAGCCTCAAGGGAAAGCAATGGCAAATCTCCTTGTCAAAGCTCACCCCTGGGGTGAGATGGTTCAAACACAGAGAAGTCAGATGCCCAGGAATATATAAACCCTTGACGACTGTGGTCTCTCTGAGTCTGAGGAGCTGGGGGGCTCAGGCAGTGGGAGGCCCTGCTCCCCAGCAGGAAGTGGAAGATGGTGAAGACATGCCACCATCCTTTTGCATATCAATAAGGGATAAATAGAGATTATGCTGATCCCAATGCCTGTTAAATAGGAGATGCTGACTAATTAAGCATCTGGTGTCTTGAGAAGTGCAAGCAGCTTTCTGGTGTCTTTGTTGCTTGCAGCCATCTTATCTTGGTGACTAGGAGTACTCCTCAGTGTTAATGAGTTCATGACCTGGGACAATTAACAACTCTGTTTTGCTCTTTGCTTTGCTCCTTCATTTATTTGGACTACTAATTTGCTGTGACTTCTGGACTGGTTGATGGCTACCCTCTTGTTTCTTCCTTCATCTTTTTTTGATAACCTGGAACTGGCCTGAACTAGATTAACAGCCCAACTGTCATGACCAGCCAAGTAGAGGACTCGGAGGAAACTGTGGCTCCTCAGGTGCAAGGGGAAATTGAGGCTCTACCAGGTCCCAGTTCTGCCCTGTCAGACCCCAGCCTTGATCTCCCAACCCCAGTGGTTGAGGCTCACCCAGGCTCTAGCTCTGTGGGGCCCCCTCCAGAGGCTCAGCAGTTGAGTGTGGCTCCTGAGGAAGAACCAGGCATGCAGGTCCCTTCCTTTAAGGAAAGAAGAGCTGAGAGTGCTTGCATGCATCGGTCCAGGAGGATTGCTGAGAGACAACTGGCAAACAAGCCATAGCTAGCACCGGGGAGAGCGCCTCTTATTTAACCAGCTGGGAGACGCTAACTCGGTGCCAGAGTTTATTGCAAGATCCTTTGGTGTGATTGCTGCTGGCACTGGTTCCGTGTATCCTGAACCCTTGTTGCTTTGACCCTTTGACTTCGGAACGAACTGTACTATTGCTACCTTCTGGCTGCCCTGACCTTGGACCGAACTGACTACTGTGAACTCTGATATCCTGACTTTGTCTTTGGCTTGTGGCTTGCCTTCTCTCTCTCTCTGCAAGGTCTGTAGACTATTTTACAGCTGCATAGCTAGCTTCCTTGCTGAGCTATCCTTATCGGCGTTTGTTTGTGTGTGCTGGCCGCAGTCTAGGACACCAACACCTCTTGCACTCCAAACACTTGCTCCATGGGCAACTTGTTGGCCTCTGAATAAATCTTGCTGAGAAAGCCCTATGGGCAGTCATAAGTTAGAGTCAACTTGAAGAAGCATAACAACAATAACCTAGTGTCTATCTGCAACAATGTTAAGTGTCTCATTTAGTTTTCTAGGCCTTGTCACAGAACCTGACCTCTCCCATTCCCATGACCAACTAACAATTGCTATCTATTTATCTAGTCAGTTGCATACCTTTCTAGGAAACATGTCTGGGCTCAGGTCTGTTTCTGACACACATCTTTGACCTGAAAGCATTTCATATTTTACTGTGGCACAGAAACATAAGAAAATGTGCCTAGAAAATGTATAGTTTCATCTTTATGATGGATTTATCTACTAAGCCTTGTCTCCCTCTTAACAGCACAGTATATTTGGCACAAGAAGACCATGCATAAGTGCTATTCTTGTTGTATGTGCCTTCAAGTTACTCTGACTTAGGGGCTGAGCAGACAGGCCAAGATAACATGGGCCCAAATTGTGCTATCCTGACCCAGATCAGACCCTGAGCTGGCATGGGGATGGGAGTGTGTTTATACACCCACCTGTCTCTACACCATGAACTCACTACTGCCACTTGCACTTTACCTTCACCTCTACTAAGAAAACCCCTGTTACGATGTCTGATGTGGAAATGGGACGTCTGGCTAAACTCACGTCACCAGATGTCTAGTTTCCATGTCAGATGCAGTAATGTCATAGGAAGCAAGGTCTGACCAGCCTACTTTTCATTTTTCAGGAGGGAGCTTTTATATTTTCCTTAGCATTTCCTTGGTCTTATCTCCATCTATCAGGAGTGATAATTAACCACCCTTCTTATTAATAAATGGGAAATTAGTTTTACTAACACGCCCTCCATTGATGTCAACAAAAACCTTCCCTTTTGATGTGAAGTGACGCTTCATTGGCCATCCATACGAGGTCACTAAGAGAACAGTCACTGACCATCTTCTTATTTCTTGACTGCAAACCCCGTTCTAATCAATTATTCATACATTGTATGGGAAATTTTTAACTATTTCAATTTCCTCATTGCTTATATTGAATTCCTGTATTTCTTCCATGGTGATTATTTTTATTTTCTTAATGTTCAACAGTAAGCCTGCTTTGGCACCTTCCTCTCTTACTTTCTTTAGTAATTGTTTCAAGTCTTTGTGATGCTTTCTGCTAGCATTATGGTGTTATCTGCATATCTTAGTCTGTTGATATTCCTTCCTCCAATCTTCACTCCTCCTTCCTCCATCTTAAAACTTCTTTGTGTATTTTAAGGTCAGCCATAAAACAATTAGACAAGATTTTAAAATTCAAAGATATCAAACTGAATACTAGAGTTAGGATCATCCAAGCCATCCTATTTCCCATCACCATGTATGTATGTGAGAGCTGGACAGTGAAGAAAGCTGTTAGAAAGAAAATAATCTCATTTGAGATGTGATGATGTAGATGAGTGTTAAGAGTACCATGGATGGCCAAAAAGACAAACAAGTGGGTTCTAGAACAAATCAAGCCTGAACTCACTGGAAGCCAAGATGACTAAATGGAGGTTGCCTACTTCAGCCACATCATAAGAAGAGAGGGTTCACTAGAAAGGACAGTAATGCTAGGAAAGGTGGAGGGCAGTAGAAAGAGAGGAAGATTACATATCAGATGGATAGATTCAATCAAGAATGCCACAATCATAAGCCTGCAGGACCTGAGCAAAGAGTTGAAGACAGGCAGGCTTGGAGGTGACTCTTTCACAGTTTCACCATGATTGGAGACTGACTTGAAGGCAGTTAACAACAATGACCAATACTGTAAGTGTTTTTGACTTCTTTATACTGGTCCCTTTTCTCCTTATCTCCTTTGTTATGGTTGGGTGGCTGAATGCCCAGAACCTGGCAGTAAGCCTGAATTTCTAACACAGACATTTGGCATTTTAATGTGGAGTTGGCATTTTAGTTTACACAGACACACTGATTTCTTTAATATTCAAGCTTTAGGACCTTCAGTTTTGCAAAATACATACCAAAATAACATTCAGCGTGTAAGTAAGGTTTTCTTTCCGTTATTTTAGCTTCATCTGTTTTAGACTCTAATCTTATGTCAGATCTGAACATCAGCACACATGTTAATCTCATACATAGAATATTTCTTCACTGTCATTTCATGCAGTGGCTTTTCTTTGGTAAGTTATAAAATGCAGCAGCAGCAGCAGTAGCAACTACAGAAACTGAAAGCAACAGGATTTTAGAAAAATCTATTAGCTCCTACCTGTCTAGAGAGATACAGCAGAGGTGAAGAATTGATGCTGTGGTGAGGAGAACATCTAAAGATGTGCGGACCAAACAGAACATCCTTCCATAGATCCAGTTATCTTGGACTAGCTCGATGGCTCCAAATGGCATCACCAAAACTGACACTAGCAAGTCCGCAAATGCAAGTGATACTATAAAATAATTGGTCTTGATTTTCCTGAAAGAAACACAAATAGTATGATTCAGAAAGCTATAAGACGGGAATCTGAAGTACCTTTTACTTTTTGAAATATCCAGTCCTTATTTTACCACTTTCAGTAACTATAGTTCTGTGTGGCATATATACATAAAAGCAAGAGAAGAGCTCTGCTACATCAGGCTTCTCTAATCTAGCATCCTGTTTATAGAGGGGCTAGCCAATAGCTCAGAGGAAACCCACAACCAGGACTTGAGCTAAACAATATCTCCTCTTTCATATGCATATCAGATGGACAGAGTCAATTAAAAAGGCCACAATCATGAGCCTGCAGGACCTGAGCAAAGAGTTGAAGAAATCGATACAAAAAGGTATTCTAGCTCTGACATGACAGGCGTATATACACACATGCGTGTACACACACACACACACCAAGCATAGTGGCCTCCAATAGCTCCCCCACCCTCGATGTCCAGAATACTGAAGGCTGTCCAAACTGGCAGCCACCACTACATCATTTGAAATAGCTGAAATATGCACTGGGAAGAAATAAATATGTTTTAACAATCCCCAGACTTCAAACATTTAGCTTCAGTGAACTACCACTGATTCTGGTATTATCTTTTTCCATACCATAAATAATTTTGTTTGCCTTTATTGAGAGCCAGTGTGGTGTAGTGGTCTGAATGTTCGGCTATGGCTATGGGGACCAGGTTTTGAATCCTCAAGCCATGGAAAACCATTGGATGGCCTTGGAAAAGTCACACTCTCTCAGCCTTAGAAGAAAGGCAAAGGCAAACCTCCTCTGAACAAATCATGCCAAGAAAACCTCATGATAGGGTCATCTCAAGGTCACCATAAGTCAGAATCAACTTGAAGGCACACAACAATATTTCTATCACTTTTCCTCTTGCTTGCTTTTTTCTTGCTAAGTTGAACTGCTATTGTACCGTAACCTGTACACATAAGTGCACTTCTCCAACTCTTTTTCTGCTTCTTCTCCAGCTGTGCAATACACTTTTTCAGATGTGGTGGTCAAAGCTATACATAGTATGTTCATATTATTCACTTCTATGATGACAGGATAAGACTGTCAGTTTTATTTTCTTTCCTTTTCTAATTGCGCCCAATATGAGATTTCCCTTTGTTACAAAAATCTGCTTCATATTTTAACCCAATTTTCCACAACAAGCCCAAGAACCTTTTCTTGATCAGTCATTGTCAGCTCAGATCCCACAAGTGCATGCATGAATCTAGTTTTTTTTTTGGGGGGGGGGGGGTAAATAAAAAAAATTCCTAATATACATCAGTTCATGCTTGCTTATACTGATCAGGATCCAGTAGGATGGGTCCACTGGTGGAAAAATGGAATTCAGCAGATAGATGCATTTCCACTGTGGACATCTGTATGATTCCAAAACTGGCTTTGGAGAGCTGGGAAACCCTACAAACAGGTTTTCAGACATTGAGAGGGCTGTAGGCAGGTGGGGAAATAATTTCTGAGAGTTCTCCCAGAAAAAACATAGCACTTTATCTACTAGTTCCATTTGCTCTTTCAATGCCCACTTCTGAAATTTGGAGAGCTCCTTTGGGAGCTGTTCATAATAATTTTTTTAGTTGAATGATCAAAAATAATTTCATCCTAATAAGCCTAAACATGGACACTTCACTAATCAACCATGTTAAAAAACACTGGTTCCAACAGAAATACCTGAGGGACTCCACAGCTCATGCCACCCCTCCCCAATTGGCAGAATTAACCATTTATTTTGGTTTTCTGCTTCCTGTTTTTCCTCAACTAAGTTTGGTCAGCAATCATTATGTAAAACTTTGCCAAAAGTCTTTTGAAAACCCATGTTTAAGCCTGGACTTGCTCTTGTTAGTTTGACTTTTGAATCTTTACAGCAATCATTTTTCATATATTTAACTAATGCTATCACTAGTTTCAGCAAAATACAGTCTCCTTCTTCAGACTGTATTTGCTTATATGAAGATATTTCAAGATCCTTCAAAATCTACAATATAGTCATAGTTCTGTTAGCCAACATCTGCACCAGATTTTAAAATCAAAGTACTTCACTGGCTTATTTAACATTAAACGACTTGGATAAAAAGAATGTTCTTCAAATATAAAAATAATGACCACAAAGCAATATTCTGTTCATTATGACTTTTGGAAGCCAGGTATTTCAGTTATTAGATACCATGCCTAAAGAAACAAAATGAAAGGAAACAAAGTGAAATCTTTGTCTTACTGTCAAGTGCTACAGTACAGGGAAAAAAAACAGTTGATAGCTTCACTGTCTAACAAGCTTCACAGGCTGAAGCTTGAAGCTATACTTTTGTTTTGTGTGTTTTTTAAATGTATGTGTGTGAGTGAAGCGGGGGGGATGCTAGATGTTCAACGTCTCTGTGGACTTTTGCTTAAACCAGGATGAGTGAAATTATCTCCATCACTGAACACTGCAAAAAGTTCTTTTGAATTAATTTTAACATATATGAAAAAGATTAACATTTTTATCAACTAAATATCTTCTGATTAAAGACACTTTATTCCTTTATCTTTTCCTAAGATATTTTGTCTACATCTTTATGATTCTCACTGTTGTTAACTGCCTTTGAGACCAATGGTAATTCTCTACCACTCTGATCTGGTCTTGTAGGTTCAAGCCTGTGACCTCCCTGATCAAGTCCATCGATCTGGCATGCAGTCTTCCTCTATCGTCATCATCATCATTTTTATTCCCCTAAGTTTTTCTTTTATATTTTCTCTTCCTATTTTTAATTCTATCAAATTTTCTATTTTATCTATCTTCTTTTCCTTTAATTCTTTATCTAATAAATTTCTTAAATTCTTTGGGAATGACTTTACCATTATTATTGGTACTATCAATGAATTTTCATTCAATAATTCTTTTTTATATTTATTCCATATTTCTAGTATATTTTTTCATCAGTGGGTTTTCAATTTCTTTAATTTCTTTTCTACTAAATTCTTTAAAGGAAATATTCCCTATTTTCACATGTATTTCTTCTTTTCCCGTTTCTAACCAGTCCAGATCTGATGTACCTTACATACCTTCTATTACATATCTTAATTGATTGGCCTCATAATATCCCTTTATATTAGGGAGGCCTAACCCATTCTTTCCCTGGAATCTATACCAAAATTGCTTATTTACTCTAGTTCTTTTTCCTCCATTACAATATATGTTTAATCATTGTTGCCACTTATTTAATTCAGCTTCTGATATTTTTAATGGAATCATTCTAAATAAAAAAGAATAATGTTGGTAAGATTTTCATTTTAACTACTGCTATTCTTCCAAACCATGATAGTTTGATTTCCTTATAACCTACCTTTTTTTTTCAATTTCTTTCCATAATCCAACCAAATTTTCCCCTTCCATTTCATTTAGATCTTTTGTAATATTTATTCCTAAATACAGGGTTTTTTTTCCCACCTGTGTGTGTGTGTGTGCGCGCGCACACACTTTCAAGTTGGCTGTCTATTTTTGGCAACCCCATGAATTTCATAGAGATTTTTTAAGGCAAGAAATACTCAGAAGTTGTATTGCCAGTTCCTTCCTCTGAAATATCGCCTACAGCACCTGCCAGTGTGGTGTAGTGGTTTGAGCACTGGATATGATTTTGGAGAGCAGAGTTCAAATCCCTGCTCAGCCATGAAACTCACTGGGTGACCTTGGGCAAACCACACTCCCTCAGCCTCAGAGGAAGGCAAAAGCAAACTCCCTTCTGAACAAATATTGCCAAGAAAACCTGATGATATATTCACCTTAGGGTCCTTAAGTCAGAAATGACTTGAAGGCACACAGTAACAAAACCTGGTATTTGTTGGCCTAGGTACCTTTTGTTTAGGGTGTTTTGTTCTGTGAAAGTAAATTACAAGTTTGCTTAGGTACACATCTTACAAGAAATCCTATTATAGTAGGAAAAATGGGTACAAGGACAAGGAATATTCATTCCAGTTAATATCTAGCTTCTAACACCATTGGTGAAGTTACATCATTTCACCTAAGTTCTTAGAAATTATACATAGTTCCACACTACTGATTCTTGAAACTCGGGCAAGCTAAAATGGCATTACAGTCAATTTCTCTCCCACATCTCACTTCCCTCCTCAATAATTATATGGCCAGCAGAACATCTGCAACAGAGTGTCTATGTAACATTCCTAACTGATAAAACTATCAAAGCTCCTGATTTCTAAGAAGAATGCATGATAAAGTGAAAGTATGTTTCAGTTCAGTTCTCTAAATCCCCTTGTTTTGACATTTGCTATTTGATTTATGTGCTTTGATGATGCAAGTTCTGCCAAGGAAGACACTGGATAATAAAAAGATCACATACCTGTTCTTTAAATTCTAATCTCATTCACATTGCAAGCAAGAAGTTTGACATCACAGTAATAACTGGATGGAAAAAAGGCAATGTTCTCTATCACACTGTTTACGTTCATAACTGTTCTCACTTTCCCCTCTTTTTTCCCAGTGGAAATCCAGTTCTTTTGGACAAAAAAAATTTGATGTTAACATACACATGGCCTCACCTGAGCTGCCTGTCCCTGCATACAGCCACCATCACCAGCAGATTTCCCAGGATAGCCATAAGAATAACTGCAGAGATAAAGGTGAGCAGCACAATATTTGCCACGCCAAATCCCTCGGTTGAGCTGTAGAGAAAAAAACATGAGACAGTACTGTGAGAGAACAGAAACATGAACTCTTCAGAATGTAGAGGGGGACCTCAAAACCAGCTTCGCTATGTTGAAGTCTTGAGAATTATTCAGGTCTTCACACCCATAAAACCCAACACATCATGACTGAAAATTTCCCTTTAGCAGTTAGAATATTCATTTGCATTTTACTTGCAAGGAGAGGTTCAGCAGGCAGAACCAATTCAGACATATGATCTTTTCTTGGTCAAAGCACAGGAGGGCTATCTATAGCATAAGATCATAGAATCTGTTAGAAAGTGAATTTTGCACCATGGATCAGAGCGTCCACTATCATGTATATATATACCCTCTGACCTTGGAATCTGACAAAAGATTACTAATCTCACTTTCTTAACAAAGCTCAGCCAGTTCCTAAGCATGTTTAAGACAGTTTACAGAAGGAATCTCAAGCTAGATCTGAAAGACTCTCCTGTACATTCATAGTACAAAAGGTTTGGCTGAGTGAGTCATTATGACTTGGTTGGAGTGGCTTTAAAAAAAAAAGAAAATCTGCACAGGAAAGAGTGTTTTCAGCACACGAAACAGGTTGCTTTTTTGTGCAACCCCCAAACTCATATATATTTCTGCACAGACAAATTAACCAGGACACTTCAGGATGTTCAAATACGAGGAGAATACTCCACAAAATATTTTCTCTCTCACAGCAGGCAGAAAAATACAATAAGTATTTGTCCTTGCATGTGGCCAAGGCACCAATTTGATAAAACTCCTCTCTCCTCTGGTCATGTCTTCCCCCCCGCTTCCCTGCATCATTAGGGACTTAAATTATACCAAATAAACACAGTTCAGCAGAAAAAATGTTGGACTTCATTTGGAGAAAGTAGCCTCAAATGTCTGGCACTGAAGTTCACCAAGAGTCCTTGGAAACAACTAGGGTTTTGCAGTGAGCATGAAATTGGGGTGTACCCATCCCATAGAAATAAAGCAGTTTGTCACCACTTTAACTGCCATGGCTCCATATTGTGAAATCTTGGGATCTGTAGTTTGGTGAGGCACCAGAGCTCTCTGGCAGACCAGACTGAATGTCTTATCAAACTACAAATCCCAGGAATCCACAGGATGGAGTCATGGCAGTTAAAGTGGTGACTAACTGCTTTATTCCTGCAGTGTGACAATAGCCTAAGAAAGACCTATGGCTGCCAGTCTAAATTCCTTAGAGAAACCATAGGATGCACACAGGATGAATAATTAATTTGAGAGAAAGTTGAATAGCTTCCAGAGCTCAGATGTTGCCACCAAACTCTGAGACAGAAAATCCCACATGAATGTGGTAGCCTAGTTCCATTCCCCAACAGAAGATTCAGTGGATGGGATTTTCTCAGTCTCAGAGTCTGGTGGCAACATCTGAGGTCTGGAAGCGATTTCATTGTGAAGAAGAATTGCATTCCCTTTCACGTATACCTGAAAGCACATGAGGGCTAACAGATTTTTGAGCTTACTTCCTCTGTGAATGTGCATCTCCTATCAATGTGAATGTAGAACTAAAAATACAGTACAAGAGAAATGTATGAAATTCATATGGGCATCATGGAAAATGTAGGATTTAAACCATAATCTGTCAAAAGGAAATGCTAGTTTTTAGGATTTATATAGGAAAATATGTTTAAATTGGGTTCATTTTGTTTAGGTTATTACTCTATTTATTCTAGGGCTGGGGAAGATTTTTTCCCCCTGTTAGGTTTCACATTGCCCCTGTGTGACCCCATTTACACACCAGTACTCCAAAATCCAGGTCAGCCCCAACTATGCATACCACTGACCTGTTGTCTAGATTATTCCCTCATTTGCCTCCAAACAATGGTTCAAGACTCCATTGCCTCCATGGTATAAGAGCCCCTAAATCTGTATTTTTTTGTAGTGCAGGTACCTTGTGGTGCCTTGTGGTGCCCAGTCTCGATTATACACATTTTCTTGAGTGTTGATGAACAGGAATTCATGAGGTAAAAGACTCAGATTGATGGCCTTCGTGTCCTTTACAACTAGGGAAAAACTTCATTCAAATTGCATTTGTCTCTTCAGGGGAGCAAATTTGAACAGCATTCTGCAATATTGTTTGCTTGGGTAAGCAGAAAGAAGCAGTGGTACACACTGCATACAGACAGAAAGTCACCTTGATGGGGGGGGGGGGGGACACACACTGCCACCTGATCTCTGTGAAAAGAAATGAAATGAATGCTTGTTCAAGGGCAGTTGCCTTGCACCAGCACTGTGTCAAATATCAGATCTCCTTCCCTAAGAGGAAACTGGAAGAGATTAATCCATAATGGCCGGGTAGGTATTAATGAATTATTAATAACTGGGTTTAAAATGTTATAAATGTTATAAATGTTGGTCCTTGCTGTTTAAATGAACAAGTATATTTCAGTCACTGAAAATGTATATGTATTTTACTATACCATTGTCAGTTAGGCACTATCCATAACTAATTTGTGGTAGCCTTTAGGCACTGGCAAGTGCTACATGTTTTTCTATTCTTTCCCCCCTCTGTACCCTGTTATCTACCTCCACCCTGAAAAGTATAGTTTTAATACAGGTATTGCATTAAATTCTGTTTTAGTAGCTGTTAGCTACAAAGTAGTTGTTAGCTACTTTGAATTCTGTGTGATGAATTGTGAGCCATAAACAGATAAATAAACTATATTCCACATTCATAACTTTTATAATGATTTTTAAGATATCTCTGATGACTCTTGCTTCCTCAGCCCTGTGTCACAAATGTTGATTGATCCCAAACTACACAGTGATCCATCCATAAACTGATGATCGTTTGATCAATCAATCATTTGATTATCTTCAAACAGAATAAAATAACACTGCAAAAACATATACTTATGCACAACTCAAAGTCTCTTTGAAATTATTAGTGCTTTAAGTTGCAACTAAATATAGGTTCTTGCAAGGTTATTTAATGAAAAAGTTTACTCCTGATCAGTTTATGAATGATTGCTTTCCAGCATATTCCAGACCACTAAACATCAACAAATTACTCTGTGGCACAAAATTATGTAACAGAAACCTTGTATACTTTCAATAAACAGCCCAACACACACTGGTAAAATACTTATGCAGACTGCAGTGTTAACAGGATTATTTTCCAGACTGGAAGGCAGTAAAAAGACCAAAAAAGATACTTAAAATCAGTGATCTGGGAAGGTTAAAAATGAAATGAAATCCCGCCATAGAATTTGTAAGTGCAAGTATAGTATTTTTCAGAGTGTAATAGCTTTGGACCTGGGAGATCCACATTGACCAGGCCAGCTGTAGAGTGTATCTGGTGTTCATGGGAATACCAAACTGGTGTGTTTCCTATCTGAATTATTAGAGCACTAAAATAAACAGCAACAAAAATAATACTGGATACAAGCATTTCAGTTGAACACTTAACTGAAATGAATGGAGGGAAAGGCACAAAAACATCCAATTTACAGAATATTAAGGGAAATTTAATAATGACTATAATGGCCACTGCTGGCCCTCTGAACACAGTAGCACCCACTGACAGTATACTGTATTGAGGAATACAGAGAGGTGGAATACAGTAACATCTGGAGGGCTACATGATTCCAATCTAAGGTTAGAAATTCTTAGTTTGTATAACGTTAACATGGCTATCCATTGTCAGTTTTTTCTTTATATTCTCAGTGAGAAAATTCATGCACACCAAATGCATGTGAGTTACACATGGGCATTGTTTATCACAGACATTTCCCGGGGGGGAAAAATTGCCAGAGAAAATCTGATCATATCACCCTCGTCCTGAAAAAAGAGTCATTTTTGCCCAGTTATCTCTACTAATGGTGATTCTGCTTTGAGAATTAAAAGCTCTCAACTACACACCATTAGAGCATTCTCAGTCAGTTGACAGTCTATGTTACCTCCAGCAAACAGAATGGAGAATTTCAACATTATTTTCACCATGAGTCCACGCAAACTAATGGATTCAAACGACAAGAAAAAAGATTCCACCTAAAGTTTAAGAACTTCTTTAATGTAAGAGCTATTTGATACCAGAACAGACTGTCCCAAAAGGTGATGGACTCACCTTCTTTGGAGATTTTTAAACAGAGGATGGATGATCATCTCTCAGGAGTGCTTTAGTTGTATATTCCTGCATAGCAGGGGGTTGGACTACATGGCAATGGAGTCCCCTCTAACTCTTATGATTCTATTATTAAATCCTATAGGTAGGCCAGTGTCAAAGCTACAAGGAAAATAGTGAGGATGTTGTCTTTCTGGTAGGAAAATGTACTTAATTAGGTACATCTTGTCTCTCGAACATAGCACAACTTTGCTGAGAGGTAATTATGGCTTCAGCGAGTAATATACAAGTGGTTGATCAGGCTGCAACCTTGAGGCCAGTTGTCTGCTCCAGCTGACAAGTGTTTGCTATAGTTTCAGTCCTGCTTTCAGATGCTAGATGAAAAGCTTAGTTTTGGGTCACTGCCTCTTGGTCAGCTAATGAAATGTGTGGGCTTGCTTTTGCAGTGATTACAGGATCCATGCTATCTGCATAGCTCAACAGCTAGTTCTCCCTCCCTTTATTTCCTTAGAAAACTTGCAGAACTAATGGAAATGACTAGAACTGTGTTTTGTTTCTAGGGGGAAAAAACACCCACATGGAATGAAACAGTGGCTTCATCATACCTCACTCTTTGAAGTCCCTGACCTTTGCATGTTGAGCAGAGAGTTCTGCAAGGGGCTTCAACTCATCTTCACCAGAATCAGAGCAGATTCATTCTTGTGCTATGACTAGGAATTCTGGCAAAGCACACAGAAACTACCATATTTAAATGAATGTAAGGAGAAGCCTTCTGTAAATATCACTGCAAAAGTGTCATTACCCAGACTAGGGACAGAAGGAATAATGGGAGAAGGGCTGGTATGTAGTCCTTTTTATTATTATTATTATTATTATTATTATTATTATTATTATTAACCTTTATTTATGAAGCGCTGTAAATTTACACAGCGCTGTACATGCAATCTTTTTAGTTAGACGGTTCCCTGCCCTCGGGCTTACAATCTAAAAAGACATGACACAGAAGGAGAAGGGAGTGGTGGAGGGAAAGGGTAAGAGGTCC